>NC_085136.1:274616584-274666584 GCF_035046485.1 Aedes albopictus
AAGTTAAGAAGCAGGCTTTGTCCCTTCAAAGACGTTACGCCAACAAGAATAAGACAAGAATATCATTCTAAATTTTATTCAGAGGGCTCTACCCCATTTGACATAATGCCGTTTAGCATAACAAGGATTATGCTATTGTTACAAATACGGCTATTCTTCGTATTATACTGCCGTGAATCGCATATCACTACCAGATATGCGATTCACCGCAGTATACCAAATGGCATTATGTCAAGTGGCCGTTATGACAAATGACTTTATATCAAATGGGGAAGAGCCCTTAAGGGATATTCCTTACTAGTTTTTCGAGATTTCCAACAGCTTCTCCATTGATTTTGGGAGCTTTTTGTAGAAGTTCTCCCAGGTATTTCTCCGAGTACCTATTTTCCGATTTTTTTCTTGGAGTTTGTTGCGGAATCCCTCCAATAGTTCCTCCCTTCGTGCTGTATCACATGTTCGTTTACCTGGGGATGGTCATTGGTTAAATTCCCAGCCCCCTCAACAAATTCTCGTCAAACCAGCTGAATGATGCAGCACGGAGGACTCTGATGTTGTATAACATCAAAACCAGACACCCGAAAATTGGCAATCAATAAAATTGGCAACACCTCAACGGACTACGCTTTGGGTTTCACTGGGAAATGAGAAAGTGAAAGGAACGATTATAGTTGTATCGGCAGCAGCACAAGCCATTACCCTTTTTCGATGATAAAGTAGACGTGCTGTAATCAGCATTAGAATAGAAATGCAGAATAGACTATGCAAAGATTACCACATTGTTAACACTCTGCTATAATAAAAATAGAGATCATATGTCGAAGCAGTGCCAAATTGGACGAAAAGAGCAAAAAAACTATTTTTCTCAAGATTCATTAAGTCTCTTGCGAGATTTCACTGGACTTTCCTCCGATATTTCTCCGACAATCTGAAGGATTATTCCAGGAGGCATTCCTGGAATAATTCCGACATGAAATCCAAAAACAATAATAAGGGAAATCTCTAAATTAAAAGCCGGTAGAAATTCCGGAAAAAAAGTAATCCCGGAGAAAAATTTCATGACATTCAGAACTACAAGTTGTAGTCTACAACTACAAGTACAAGTTGTAGTCTACAACTACAAGTACAAGTTGTAGTCTACAACTACAAGTAAAAGCCTGGACAAACCTTTAAGAGAAATCGCGGGAAGAAGTCGATGAGAAATATCAGCAAATGATCATGCAGAAACCCCGTAGGAACTCCGGAAGAAAAGAAAGAAACAATCTCGAAACCAGTATAAATCTAGAATAACTCCCAGATATCCTGGGAACAAAACCGGGAATATTCTAAGAAAAAAAAAACCGTGGGTTAAACTCTTATAGAAATCTCAGGTGAAACTTAAATCTTGCCTGAACCTTAGAGGAATATCTCGGTAGAAACTAACTCTAACTAACTAACTACAGAAACTAACTCAAACTAACTAACTACAGGAGAAACTTCCGAAAAAATCCCATGAGGCAATACATAGAAAATTTCTGGAAGAAGTCCTAGTACAAAACTCTAGTAGAAATCCCTGGAATAATTCCTGTTTAAACTCTGCAAAAAATCTAGCGAAAATCTCTGGGATCTTGGAGAAAACGTAAAAGAAACTCAGGAAAACATCCCGCAAGGGAGCTATAACTCTAAAAGAAATCCTGAAATAAATTTGAGTTTAGAAAAATGGTGATAGGAATCCAGAAGCACTTTCGGGTGGAATACTCGTCAAAATATAAGAAAATCCGCAAAAACCTACAAGCTAAGAAAAAGTTACTCTTAAATTAGCAAGATTCACACAAAACCGAGCTAAAATGGAACAGCTCAAAAAATGAATAAAAAAGCGAAAAGTTGAGTTTTCTATGTATTAGCTAACAAGGAGGAGCTGGTTTTGAAAATTGTTTTTCGCAGCAGTTTTTCACGAGACATCTGTTGAATTACCTCCCGATATTTCTTCCAGAGGTTTTCCGATATGCTTACCGGCTGGATTGCTTCTGAAGATCCAACCAAAATTATTCAAAATTCCTTCACGAGTGTCACTAAGTGGTTTTCCGGAATAGCTTACCAACAGTATATTTCGGGATTTTCACCGATAGTTTTCTGATGTTTCTCTTGGATTTCCTCACGGAATTTCACCCGTAGATGATCCAAGGATATCATGAGGTTTTCAGAGTTCCTCCATGAATGTCCTCAATATTCCTCTCGGAATTACTCCTAGAATTTTTTCTTAGGTTTTTTTCTCTGCAGTTCCCGTCGAGGTTTCTTCAATAAGATGTCGTGAAATTTCTCGCAAAATTTTCCTTCAAATATTTCTCCGGGAATTTCTTATGAGGAATTTCGAAAATTTTCCCAGAAGACATTCTGAGGAAAACCCGTCGGAAATCCCTACAAGAACTCTGATAGTACATTTTAAAGAAATCCTTAAAAGAGAATCCAGAATCTCGGGACAATTTTCGGTAAAGATTCTAAGTAGAGTTCTGAGAATGATGTAGAGAAAATCTGTAACAAAAATCTGCTACAAATCCTATACAACTACGAGGAACAGCATCTGGCTCTGAGAGAAATCACGGCAAGAATTCAATGAGAAATATCAGACATTTTATTTTAGAAGGTATTTCGGAAAAAAAATCTTATGAGAAAGTATACCGTTAAATGAGAAAAACTCTGAGACATCCCAGGACCAATATCGGAAGGAATCTTCTGGGAGAAGTTCCGAGAGAAATCTCAGGTAAAACCTTAAAATAAACCCCGTGAGAACCTTTAATAAATATACTAGCCGAAACTTCTTCAGAAAACCTGGAAGGAACTCTAAAAGAAAGCTCACAGAAATTTCTTGAAGATATTACAGGTACAGCGACTAAATGTATTCTATTCATATTCTACTATATCGAACTGATTGCCTTTGCATTGCTGTCACTTTCTACCCTGTCCATAGTAGAATGATGAGCACGAGGATGTTGATGTGTGGCTCTTGTTCCTTTTCCAGTCCGATTGGGGGTGCATTATGAGTTGCCGTTAGTTTATATCCAGGTTTCCGGGTTCGTTGGAGCACATGCTCTGAAGAGGAACAGGTGCCAGCCGTTTTCGGGGACAAGAGCAACTGACGAAAAATTGCAAGTGCCGGGGCTGGGATCGAACCCATGACCATCCACTTGTGAAGTGAACGTGTGTAGCCACTACGCTACGGGCTCCGGCAACTTCAACGATCTATCATGATTGACCTTTTTATGAAGAACTCGGGATAAATTCTGGTAGAAATCCTACGAAAACATATTTGAGCAAAACGCAAGAGGAACTCCGGGTAAAACCCACGAGGACTCTGGGAGCAATAATGGGAAAAATTTATGCTGCATCCCGTGGAAAACTTCAGGAAAAATCGGTCGGAACTCAGGAATCTTGAAAAAAAATGCATGAATGATCCGAAAGCATATCTATCCGAAAAAAAATTCAAAAAGAAAAATGTCGTGAAAAATACAGAAAGAATTTTGTGAGAAATCCTGGAAGGCATTTCTAAAGAAGTTCTAGAAAGAAACCCTGATGGAATTTTTGGAAAAAAATCCTTGTAGCAGAATTTTCATATGAATTCCAACTCCCAAGTTCATCCACGTCCACGTGGAATTTGCTGCATCTTATCGGATTCTTCAGCTTGTTGGAGATATTTGCTAGATCTAGGAACCCTACTTGTGTTAATAATTATCCAGATTCCCTCTTGATTTTTAAATGCTTCGCGAATAATCATTTAGAGAAATTTTTAACGTCTTCACGGAACTATAAGCTCTCAGTAAGAACTTGCAGCATTACCGGAAAAATATTTGTTTTGTCAGTTTGTTCCTACTACAAACATGTAGTAAAAGCTTAAACTTTTTTTTATTCGATGAACTCTTCTTTTTAGTACAAGTATTTTTTTTAATTTATTTATGACACTTTACACTATAAAACAAGTAGGTAGTAAAGTTCACTACTTTTTATTCATACGACCCAATATTTTAATTTTAACGGAGTAAAATTTCCCTACGTACTTGAAATATTCTCTGAATATTCCAGGTTTTCCCTGTTTAATAAAAATTTCCTGGGGATTCCCGGTTTCCCAGGTTTTACCAGGTAGTAGACACCCTGTGCTTTTCGTGCACAACCAGAGCTCATCAATACTATCGGGCACTCAATAAAGTAGCAAGAGAAAATCAGGAAATCGCACCTTGGCAAAAAAAAGTATACGAGATAAAATGCTGGGTACTGACACTTTCTCCTACGTCGGAATTTTATGTAATTAGAGACACTATCTTATTCGAAATATTAAATTTACTACGCATATTCATATTCAACACTTTTATGAGATCTAATTTGAATTGAGCGATTTGCACCACTCTCCCTAGTAAAAAGGTAAACATTCAAATTATACACCAGTGTTAAAGTATAAATTTATGCTCCACATAAGGAGGCATAACCGAATCTGTCAAACTCCATAGTGAAAAAACAGACTTCCGTCCCCTTAGACTAGTGTATTTAATAGTCGTGGTGAAAAACAGAGAAATTCAATTGATATACTGAAAGTTATGGGAAACCTGAAGTTCATCGCCATTACACTAATATTGTGCCATCTCTAAGGGTGTATGTGTTACATTTTGGTTAGACGAACTAAATAAAATTTGATGTCATGTAGAAATTTTCAGATATATCGACAAGCATAAAATTTATCATATCACTATGATTCGAATGAGTATAATCAGTTTCGTACCTTTTAATTCCACCCTATGTTGCTTATCCTTTGACAGATACGACAGATACGACGATAAGCAACATAGGGCGGAATTAAAAGGTACGAAACTGATTACACTCATTCGAAGAGGGTATTCTGCTTAGAGGGTTCGAAAAGTCGGTACAAGCACCCTCATTCTTGTTTACGGACGTATCCACTTTCGAACATTTTGGTTCGATCGAATCAGTAGGCCATTTGATTTTGCTGGCGTAAACAGGAATGCGAACGATTTGCGTTCGAAAGTGGATTCGATCGAAAACAAGAATGAGGGTGAAGATATCACTACCAGTTATTCGTGTGAGATTCGTTGAATCTTTGAACAACACATCAATATCACATTGAGGTACGACTCAAAATTTGTTCGTTTTGAGATATAGGTAATTAAGATATTCTTGTCTACCCAGGTTTTTTTTTCATGAAATTTCAATACGAAAAATGATAGGAAAATGGTACATTCTCGGAATTGTACTTTGTATACAGCCAGTCGCGTTCGGTAATTTTTACCGAATTCTCAACTGCTGAGCGTTCGGTAATGGATTTTATCGAATTTCTGTAAAAAAATACAAAATTTCGGTAAAATGTTATCGTTTATCCGTCAAACTTTAAAGAAGTTCGGTAAATGTTGCCAGCTTACCGATTATTTTCGGTAAACAAAACTTAACGGTTGAGATTTCGGTAAAAATATTACCGAAGTTGGTCATTTTATCTAAGTGTGATGATTTTTTTATGGACAATGTGATGCATGTAAAACAATTGATTTCATTCGCCATTTTACACCATTTTCCCACTGCAGTTGTTTAGAAAAAGAGTAGAAAAGATCATTTAAAAACAGCATAGTCTATACATCGGTACCACAAAAAAGTACTACTCCCAAGAAAAAGAGAACGCTACGGTGTTGGTAATGCATATACATATGTATGAATGTTTGTAAAACTAATGTATGCAACAGAATCAGAGTGTCAATGATTTCCGGTCGCGGTGATTTGTGTACTTGGAGTGGTTTGTTCAGTTCGATTGGTTAAAACCATTTGCAGCAGGTCAGCTACTCAGCTAGTCGCGTTCGGTATGTTTTACCGAAATATCAACTCCTAAGCGCTCGGTAATGCTTTTCTACCAAAAACCTGTAAAAAGTTACCGAATTTCGTCAAAAAGTTATTGTTTATCTGTCAAACTCTAACGAAATTCGGTAAAAGTTACTAACTTCACCGAATTTTTCGGTGAAATATTATCGGAGTCGGTGATTTTTTCTAGGGATCGGGACATTTCGTATAAAGTCATTTGGCATAATGTCGTTTGGCATAAGGCCACTTGGCATAAAGACATTTGGCATAACAGTCATGTGGTATAATGGACCTTCGGCATAATCGAAATGCACCCTTCTTTATTATGCCAAATGTCCATTGTGCCAAATGACCGTTCTGCCAGATGTCTTTATGCCAAATGACACAGACCTGTTGAAATCGATTATCAAAGTTTCTTTTGTCGATGATGGGTATAAGTTCTTTTAGTCATAAAAACTCATACCACTTTAATGTTTATGCACACCTTTTTATTTAGGCCTATCGCAGAAAGTCCAATTATTTTTTACCGAGGCAGGCTTGATAATCCTCCTCGAAATCAAAAGAGTTTTGCAACATGCTCTAGAGCAGTGTTTTGCTTTTGCCTCGTCGCGAGGGAGCGAACGAACCCCAAACAGAGAGGCAATAAAAACTGAGCGAGGAAGAGGGGAACGAAAAAAGAGCCGATGATTATTTCGGGTTTTTGAGTGCGATTTTCGCCTCGAGAGTCTTTCTTTGTATGGGAGTGGAACTCGCGAGAGCTTTTTGAGTGTGCGTGGACGTGAGAAACACAACAAGCAATTATGAGTGTTGGACGAACTCCTTGCTGCGCGGCAAGCTCGCGCTCGGTGTTGTTGAGGATTTGCGTTGTGATTTCTGAGTTTTATTTTCACTCCTCAGAAAATCAACAAAATCGCTTCCTCATTTTCTCGCGAGGGAGTTTCTGTCAAGCCTGTACCGAGGGCCTAGTAGAGCTTAAGCCGAATTGTCGGCCTGCATTTTTCTTACATATTGGCAGCTTTCATAGGTTTATTGGTTATTTAAAAAAAAATATTTCCCTTAGACTAGCCAAAACCAGTGTTGGAAATACTCACTTGCAAGAGTTATACTCACATGCTACTATCTCAGTTCAGAAGCATGTTACCAAAAAACGGTCAAGGACATTTTACATTGTAGTTTTATCTAAAATTTTTCGAAAAGTAAGAATCGCACACGCATAGGGAAGTGGAAGCATCTCGGCAGGGCCCCTGTTTTGGGCACTTTTCTGCTATAACTCAGCCAATTTTCAACCAATTAACACAATTTTTGGAACAAGGTGAGAAACGTATAGTAGCCTAGCCATGTACAAAATTTCAAGTCAATTGGTTTGGAATTGACTGAGTTATAACGAAGAGTGTCCAAAATACCGGCCACTGTTCAAGTGGCTCTCTACCCTAACAAAGTCGTGAGAGAACTGTGAGCGCGAAGTGAGTATAAGTTATACATACTCACGTCTCTTTCACGACTTTGGTATGCGTGTGTGATCTTTACTTTATTCGGCAAACTTTTAGATAGAACTGCAATGTAAAAGTCCTTCAAAAACCGTTTTTTAACAGCATGTTTTGTTTTTGAACTGAGATAAAAGCAAAGTGTTACTCTTTGCAAGTGAGTATTCCCAACACTGGCGAAAACCGTGCCCTAGAGGTTCACATTGATGCGTGGATTGCCGTTTGGTAAGCAAGTTGATTGTGCAGAGAAAAATGAGAGAAAACAAATAGAAAGATACAAAGGGACGAGCTAGGGATTGAACCCAGGGCAAGTAAACTAAAAAGATTTAAAGCAATAGAAAAGTATTGCCAGTTTTGCACTCAGATATTTTATTTTCTCTTTTTCTCTCAAGTACCCATTTTCCGGAAAACAAACTAATAAATTCAACTAGAAAAAAAATGACAAAAATTTGCGCACCTACCTCAGAGTTAGTTTTGCCCCGGCGGTGCCATCGGTCAACAAACACCAGGGATGAGAGATGATTCTATGGGTGTGTGTTTGTGTGTGTATGTAGGTGGTGGTGGTGGTGGTAGGTGGGTGTAGGTGAATTGTTCATTAACGGAAATTGTGCTTGTTTTGGGCATTAAAAGCTACGGTTCCGTAATCAAGTGCATCAATATCTAAAAGCGGCGCAGCGGGCGTTTCGGTGTGGCGGCGCGGGAGAGAAAGAGAAGAGAGAAAAATAGAAGAAAAGCAATAATGAACGGCGTTAGTTTTGTTTTGTTTTTGACAATAGGCCAGAACGGTACAAATGTTTGTGGGCATCAAACTTTAAAATGTTTAGATCAATAAATGAGAAGTCCATATCGAGGACTACAGAATTGTTATTTTGCAATAGGGGATTGGATCAGCAAATATATTGAATACCTCATTCATTTTTAGAGTGTTTCTACAGTGTTCTTGAGCCCATATAGCCACACCTATAAAAGCGTGGGTTACCAGCATCACTATGCTGACGGGTTCGATTCCCGGTTGGCCCCAGAACTTTTCGTAAAGGAAATTCCCTTAACTTACTTGGGCATTAAATACAGAGTAACTTCGTGCCAACCAAACGATATACATACACTTAGAAAATGGTCATTGGCAGAGGAAGCTCTCAGATCATAACCGTGGAAGTGCTAATAGAACACTAAGCTGCTTCACGCCTTTGTTCCAGTAACGTACATACTGTTGAACTACATTTTTTACTAAGTAGAACTTAATCAAAATAATAGGGATGCCATATAGGCAACACCAACCATCAACTATCAACTATCTTCGTATCTGGTCATATGGTATCAACACAGAAGGCTGAACCAAACATTTCGTATGAACCATACCACTGCAATCCTTATTTGATTGCGTCTATCAAACCAATTGTAATATACAATCGAGTTAAATACTTTCCAACTATGTATTTGCATCCTGTGATAAATAGGAGTTTCGATCTCAACTGTAAGGTCGTCTTCAGTGTCTCGTACTTGACTCGAGTCAAGTATGGAGTCTAACTACAAGCGAGGGTGAATTGTTTATAGAATACCGAGACTTACTCTTGCACTCCGCATACCTAGGCACCGAACCGTATTTGTTGCTGGCGACTTTTTTTGTATGCGGCGAGAGCTCGATTCGGTCGCACACTCAAGCGACTAACTGCGCCGATGAAACGCAACTACGGTACACATGTCTATGAAGGCAAGCGTGTAGATATATTGTCATTTAAGCCGAATGAGAGTTGAAATTGCAAAAAAAAATCATGATGCGGGCTCGGATTCTGTTTGACTTTCTATTCCGCAAAACCTGTTCTGTGGTTTAGTTGGTAAAAGCACCGATCAAGCGAATACAGAGTCGTGGATTCAAATCCCACCAGAACGCGATTTTTTTTCACAATTTCATCTCTCAATTTGCCAATCAATTGACGTACTGTTTCTTATAATTTTCATATTTTTGTCAAATACGTTCCGACTGATACTTGCTAGTAAAGGGCAACATAGACATGTGTACAGCGTAACGGTTACGAAATTCCACAAAGTGGTGACAAAGCTCCCCCGTGGGAGCATCTACAAACACGGAACAATTCCCTAATCGGTGCTTGACGTGGTGTTGAGATGAGACGCCGGTTCCCAAGAATTTGTTAAATTCAACTGGTTATTTTTGGAGATATGCCATGACTCTGCGTGCGATCTTAATTATGACACCACATAAATCTGCGATGTTGACAAGAACACATGCTCGAGGCACGTTAGTTTTCCATTTAATTTTTACTGAAAGTAGTAAAGGCCAGGTGCTCCTCGAAAGTAAGATTCTGAACCAGAACAAAAAGAACTGAAATCTACAAAGACTGGTCCCAAACATGATTTGATTTCAGCAGGAAAATTGTATCACAAATCTCAGTTTATCTAAAATTTTGCATTGCTCGGTAGCAATGTCCAACTCACTTTTAAAATTGATATAATTCCCAGTCGAACAAACCACTCTTTCAAAATAATCTCAACCCATCCCAAGTACACAAATCACCTAGTGCGATCGATTGTCATCTTCCAGTAGTAGAGCAACAACCTCTGATAACAACAACTGCGTGCGTGTTTTTGCAACTCAAAATCTGCCATCGAAAGTTAGTTTCACATCAGCATAAAACAACTGTGAGAATGATATTGATTTTCTCGTAAATTTTTGATCAACATCTCCCGAAGGCAGAATTTGAATTGGAGTCATGTGTGTTTCGTATTGGTGGATTGGTGGTTGGTTGGTTGGTAGTAATGTGTGAGGGTGAGAAACTAAAAAAAGTGAAACGGAAACATTACTATTTCACGTGAAAAACGAACAATAGGAGAACTAAAAGGTATTCCCCTCTGGTGCAGTAAAATAATCCTTTCACATGCATATCAAGTGTATACTGTAACAGAAAATTGACATCTAATAATCAATAGACATGCTAAATTACTAAGAAAATTAAAAACAAATGAAACTATCGAAAAAAGAAAGGTATAAAAAATAAATAGGAAAATAATAATGAAAACCAAGAGACCGTAAACTCAAAGGACAATAAAGAACCAGGAAAGGAATACATGTGTCAGAAGAAAGGAAACCAGGAAAACAATAACAGGACTAAAACACACTTTTAACAACCACACAGTTCGTTTCAAGATTCGTGTTGCTTCACTCAGTTTTCGTTTTCGTTGTTTCTGTTAACATACCGATTTGCTGACCATAGAATGTTGTATACCTTGTGGTGGTGGCGCTGTGACAGCGGAGACAGGTGGTACGGCGACTGACGGTGGCGGGGGTCCACTGGGCGGCCCGTGCGGTCCAGAACTGAGCGGTAACTCGAGCGGCGTTGTACTATGTGCTTGCTGTAATCCACCTGAATAATAATGGCCGCCATTTTTACCAGCTATAAGTTTTGTTTTGGTTTTGGTTTTAATGGTTTAAGTGCTAGGTTCAACACATTCCCATCGAAGGCAATCAACTGGGTCGGATGCTTTTTGCTTCGATGAGAGTGTTGAGGAATTGACCGCGGCGATTGTGTGACATTTGCTGGTAAAATTTTCCCCTGGAGACTATTTCCCGGAAATACAGGACACACCGATTGAATCTATTCAATTCAAGCAATAATAACAGTTATTTTACTTATTTAGATGAATGCAACAACTTTTATAATCGAGCTTTTGTTAAAATAATCAATTACCTATTGATCTGCAATCAATTTCTTACACAGAGATCCCTTGACAATATTGGTTCAACTACAACTACTTTTGTTCAAGTTTGTTTTGTTCAAAGAAACTAATAATCTATGTAAACACTCCAAATGCACTGAAGCACAGAATACACTATTTACATGCAGGGATGGGAACACTCACTTCGAAAGAGTTACATTCACTTAGTACTTTCTCAGTTCAAAAGCATGCTATCAAAAAACAGTGTATGGAGCACTTTTACCTTGTGGTTTTATCTAAAACTTTGCCGAACACATCAAGGGTCGTATATGCATACCAAAGTCGTGAGAGGGCTATGAAGACGAGTCTCCATGAGGTGAATGCAAATTACACTCACCTCGTGGAGAGTTGCCTTGAACGCTCTGTCACGACTTTGGTATGCGTGTGCGACCCTTACTTTATTCGGGAATGTTTGAGATGAAATCACAAGGTAAAAGTGCTCCATACACTGTTTTTGATAGCATGCTTCTGAGATGAGAAAATAGCAAGTGAGTGTAACTCTTTCCAAGTGAGTGTTCCATCCCTGTTTACATGTCATTGATACAGTGTCGTTCATCCCGGGGAATAATCTCTCACTGAGCAACGTCACACAACCTACGCCGCGGTCAACTGGAACTTCTGCTTACTGTCTGAGTATCCTCCGGCACCGCCGCCCGTCGACGATCGTAGGAAGTATTCCTTGTTGACGCAGTTCCGGAGGCAGTCCGGAATATTGCCGATGATTGCCCGCCGGATTTCGCTGGCTGCCATCTCGCGCAGTTCGGTCGTAGCGGCCTCGCTGTAGAAGGCGGCATGGGGCGTACACAGCAGGTTGGGTGTGTCTTTCAGGGAACCCTGTTTTGTGTTTTTTTTTTGTGGGTTATGAGAAAACGAAACAAAAATGGGGGAAACGTTTTCATCAGATTCGTGGGGTTGTGAAACAATGCACAACTACAATGAAACCGAGGCAGCAGTTCTCAACCAGATGTTACTAACCGGGGGTTTGGTTTTTGTACCTTGATTGAGAAACACTGGCCACGGCGGTTGTTAGTGATGTTAGTCGCTCACTTGTTCTACTGACTTGATACTAGACTACTACTTTGAAATGTCCGAAAAATGATATGATTCGGTAGTTCGATTCTTGGTACGAGTAATTGTTTCATATTATAAAATTCATGAGCTTCAGAGAACATAACATTGAAAATTACATATAGAAAAAAAAAGTGTCATATAAATTTACACTTCGACGAGATTTGAACAGACGAGTCCGTGGGATTGGACCGACGCGCCAGCTGACTAAACCACAAATAACCTACGATTGCCAAATGAGCAGTTTCTGAGTTGAGTACCAAGAATCGCCCCGCCGCATGGAAACGTGTTAGATGTGTTACGCTGTTTAATGGTTAGGTTCGGGTTGTCACGGCAAGAGATCTGATCCCTTGGATCCCGGTCCTGGCTTTGAATGCCAAAGCAGTAAGAGCAATTCTTTGAATAAATGTTATAATACCTCTCAGGATTTGTCTATACTTGGCGTTTTTGTTTTCTTAAGTTTTTCTTATCGTTCCATGATTTTAATATAGAACTAAGAAATGCCATTTTTAACGATAAGCAAAAATACCAAATATGTAATGGTCTGAGGGCTATCATAAGCACTTTTCCATAGATTTGCTCCCATTTCCGTATGAAATGCACGAAATGAGGTGAAATGACGAATTTACTTTGCTGATGGCGACAATGTGAAACATTGATCGGTATATGTGTCTCAATTGATATGTTCGATATTAGTTACGAGACGAGCGTTCGGTTTCTCGATAAAATGAATTAAACGTTCAATCTAGAATAAATCTTTTGTCATTGACAAACATAGAGACCTCCGTTTGTTGGCCATAAAATACGTTCATTGTTGCATCTGCACAGATATGCTCGGGACATTTATGGCTAGTTTATCGACCATCACAAAACCGAAACTGATCGGCCAATTTAGAGAAGAAGTGGAATGCAAAAATCCGGAACCGTTGCACTTTTCAGCGAATTCGGCTGCTAACGGTAGGTATGTTTACACAATGTGGACAACAACAGTGTTGGAGAATTTTAGAAAACACGTCACACAAACGCACGCACACACGCACACAATCTGTTCAAACGAACATATGTGTACATGTGTGCGAGCGCGCACGTAACTCGGTGGGCGCGGGAAGAAAGAGAACGGAAAACCACAAACATAAACCACACAAACAGACAAATACATATAGAGGAAAATTTAGAATCTAAATAGTAAGTAAACCTGAAATACATTGAATGGCTCATTCTCATGAACATCGAGGGCGGCCGCCCGGATTCGGCCCTGTTTCAGTGCGAGGGCGAGCGCTTCGTCGTCCACCAGTCCGCCGCGGGCTGTGTTCACTAGAAATGCACCGGGTCTCATCTGGAATGGAAGAAAAAAGGAACGCGTTATTTAGCTATATTCACTTTGTAACAACGTGTCTGGTTTTAGAGATTTCACAATGATTTCAAATCAAAGGCTTTCAAAAACCACTAGGAGCGTTGTAATAAGCAGAGGAAGTTCTATAACATTCACTCGAAAATCATCTTCCAATTCTTCCCATAAAACCATTTCCCAGAATTTTAATTCCAAGTATTCTTTTCCACATGATGGAATATATGGGCCCTCTGCCTTTTGGGGAGAAGAGTTTTTTTTGCGGAATAGTTTTGCCGGGCAAGCTGCAGAATCTTCAGTGTTTGTACAGCATTTCCTCGAAAACCATTTGCCTGAAAACCATTTCCCAGAATTTCATATCTAAGAATAACTCATTCCCCAGAGAATCGTTTCCCAGAACTCGATTCCTCAAGAAATCTATACAGCCTCCTTTTAAGGCCCCTTAGCGTGTCATCGCCAAATGGCTTCTTCAAAATCATTGACCGAAATCAACTTTACACAACATTGCACCAATACATATTTGTAAAAAAACGACACTTATCTTATTCTATAAAATAATCAATTTCACGCGCGATATTCGGCATAAAAATGTATTCACACTACTTCAAATACAAGCCTCTTTACAAGTAATCACTCCTACTAAGCATTATTTCACTCGAAAGTAGAAATTTTTAACGATTTGTTTCGACCACACTCAACATGTGGTTGGCGGTGTTTACCACCCACCGCAGTACCAACGACGACGGCGGCAGCGCGGTGATGTTTTTTGGCGCGCACAATCATCGATCATTGCACGCAGTGATGTCGATCCTGCTGGCCAAAGCATCAATGAAATTGATCGAAATCAATTAAAAAATCCAGTCAAACACATTGGTTATGCGTCATAAAATCAAAAATAATTTGCGGGGTGATTATTTTTTAACTTTTTCACCACAATTGTTAATGAAATAAGCAAAGCATTATAATTTACGAAATATTCACCAAGCGGTCCGCCAGCACTGCTGTTGCAGCAAACATAAACAGTGGGAGAGCGTACCAAAATAATTCGATCATTTCTAGCTTGTTACATAAAAAATTTAACATTTTTCGTGACATTTGGATATGTTTCCTTGTTATTCATTGAAGTAGAGTAGTTTACTGCTTGAGTTGCTTTCAAATGATTCATATTCTCGAAATGTTTACATTGGAGGTACCGAGACAAAGAGGTGCTATTTTTGTTTGTTTGTTTATGGAATTGGTATAGAAAGGCTACACAACTACTATCGTGCTTGATGACTGTTTGGAATAAGAATCAAATAAGAAGAGCAAAATTTGAGCTGACACGCTAAGGGGCCTTAAAATTCCACAGGAATTTTCGGGGAAATATCTTTATGAAAAAGGACCTATTGTTGAAAGAGGTTTTCTGTCATTGAGATTTGCCAACCAGTGAGGAAGAAGCAAAACGCCGCCAAGAATCGAATACTAAACTAAGGGTCTCTTCCAATTGGAGAATTAAAATCAATTTTCACTTAAACTTGACAGTTTGATAATTATTTCCTTAGGAGAACTGTCAAGTTTAAGTGCCGAACTGTCAAATTTAAGTAAAAATAAATTTTAATTCGCCAATTGGAACAGACCCTTAACTGAGCAGAAGGGAAATAGATCCATCGCACGTAGCAAGAAACGACGGCACGAAGAGAGTGCACCCGAGCAAAGTCCAACATCAAAATGACAGCAAATTGATAACATTTTTTGTAATCTATATCAAATTGATGACAAGATTAAAAGCTTTGAACACTTTTCTATTATTTATATTTTAAATAAAAAGAACAACGAATTCAATTCTTGTTACAATCAGTATATTATTACAACAAAACGATAACTAATTATGTATTCAAGATTTTGTTTTCCGTCCATACTTTTCAAAGCACATTTATATCAAAATTTGTAAATTTGTTTTCATCGTTTTCATTTTACTGCAAATTGATTACTCAATATGTTTTCTCAGTTTTGTTTTCATTGTCTTAATACAGCATCATATTGCATACTCGTTTTGTTTTCAACTGATAAAAAACCAATATCTTATTGTGTTTTCAATTTGCTAGCACCGATAGCAAAACTAGTTTTCAACTTGATTTCAGGGGAACATTTTTCTGCCCTCGATTTCGATGTTTTAACCGTTAAAACGACCAAAACGATAGCAACGTGAGTAATCAAAATCAACGACATCACAACATCAAAATGAGTTTTCAATTTGCTATCAACCTTTGCACGGGCAGCGTGTGGCAGCGCAGGTAGCGTGAATCAGAATGATATGTTGAGATTTTTGCAATTGTGAACGGTGCGCGATATAAGATTACGTCAGTGCGTATCATGTGTCAGATTGGTTTTCGTGAAAACCGATCAACGAATGCTCAGTAGTTCACCCTGCGGAGGATCGTATATAAATTCTGGACAACAACTGGCAGGCCAACCATCTGTGCACCGCTTTTAAATTAGATACAATTTAGTGATAATAAATGAGTTTTGGCAGATTATGTCGATGCACGGCTTTCGGGCGAAACTAATTAGACTGATATGTGCAACGCTGTGTAAACCATCATAATTGACCACATAGATTGGTATTCTGAAATTTCGCACTTTGATGAAATCTCCGTGTGAATTTCAGAAGGAATCACTGCAAGAATGTCTTCCAGCTGTTCCGTAAGAATTTTCATAAGAATCTCTAGAAACATTTCTGAATGAATCAGAGGATTTCTCAAGAAATCCTTGGAGCAATTTCTGGAAGAGAAATGTCTTGAAAGAATATCCAAAGGAATGTGTAGAAATCTTGAGAATTTCCTTAATAATCTTTTGTAGAATTTCTAAAGCAAACCTTGGAGAAAATTTTTTAGAGAGATTTTGAGAAAACTTTGAAGGAGCTCTGAATCTCTTTTTCTTAATGTAATAAAATATATAAAGTATTTTTGAGAAAGTCCATGGACGGTTTTCTAGATGAATGCTTTAAAAAGTTCTGGAGAAGTTTCTGATCCCTGTTAGAATCTCTAAAGAAATCGTTGAAACAATCTCTGGGGCAATTTCTGCAGGAACCTCTACAGAAATTTTAGAAAAAAAACTGTGGAGGTATTCTTAGAGAAATTCCTGATGAAACCTAACGGAATTCCTTGATAATTTTAGAAAAACTCCTGCACAAGTGCTAGAAGATTTATTTTGAAATTTTTGAAGGGTGTCCTGGAGAAATGCCAAGAAATATTTCCTAATGAAGTTCCTGAAGCAATTCCTAAGAAACATTTGAGGAATGTCGCGACGAACGTCAGAAAGATTCCAAATAAATACCAGGATGAATTCATGAAGCAATCGCTGCAGGAGTGCCTGGGGAATCTTCTAGAGATTACCTGAAGCAATCCGAGCAACATTTTTTTTGAATCTCTTGGGATATTTCTAGAGGAATTCGTACAGAAATTCAATCGAAAGAGAAAAAAAAACTCATGGAAGAATTCATGGATACATTTCTGAAGGAATCCTTTATGGAATTTTGGAAAGCATTCCTGGACGAGTTTTTGAGGGAAACCTTGAGCAGTTCCTGGAGATAATTCTTGAAGAATACATATTAGGCCTGTCCACCTTTTCAAAAATGTTCTCTGATTCTCAAGTCCACCCTCATATTTTGATTGGCATCCTAAAAGAAGTAACTGGTCAAAATTTCAGCCAAATCCATTGAAATTAAGAGGTGCATTAAATCAATTTTGTGTTTTTCGACTATTTTTGAACTTCAAAAAATCATAACTACACTAAAACTTGTCAAAATTTAATTCTTTCGGCAGAAATTGAAAGCTACACTTGTTTGCTACAGCTTCTCCGAACAGCGTGTGCCAATAAAATTGAAGGAAACTTGTGTAATTATCACATTTGTAATCAGAAAATCCTTAAAAAGTGAGTGGATAACTGACACTGAGGAAGATTACAAGTGGTAGTCGAAATACGCGTATCTGTCAAAGGATAAGCAACATAGGGCGGAATTAAAAGGTACGAAACTGATTACACTCATTCATAGAGGGTATTCTGCTTAGAGGGTTCGAAAAGTCGGTACAAGAACTTAAAAAGTTGATTTTTTGATAGATTTTGTTCTTGAACACCCTAATAAGTTGGATTTTTCAAAACAGCATCATATTCTCCAATGTTTTTTGGTTATTTGCTTCTTTTACACCAATGCACAGTGGGACGAAATCAAAAAAAGTGGGACATGGGTATTTACTCAGAAACTATTGGATTTAGCGTTATGTGGTCTTCTACAATGTTTCTCCATTTTACAAGTACTTTATTTTGATGTAATAAAATTTCACTTAAGGGTAGTGTACACTTGGATAAAAAAATTAACTTTTTTATTTTACGTCAAAATTGAAAAATGTCTAAGACAACATTGTAGATAATGTATTTAGAAGAAACTTTGTCGAAGACCAAAAAATTCTATCTCGCAGTTTAACAAAGTTATAGGGCAAAAATGGTGTATATGTCCCTTAAAATCGGTTTTTCGAAATATATTTTTAGAATGAATTTTCCCAGTTTTCCAATGTTCAGGAAAGTTGTAGATACTGCAAAAATACACATTTTTTCTGAAGACAGCAAATGGCTATCTTTTCGTTTAAAAGACTTAGGAATGTTTTTCTTACTTTTTTATACCAACTTTAGGGGGATAGATCATACAGAATAGCGGCTATTAGCAGCTAATTTCCACGTTATGTTTTGCATGAACTTACACCCTTTCGATACATATGCAAAACATAACGGGATCGAGCGGGATTCACTACACTTTTTCAATTTATGTACCGTCGTTGGGGGTGAGAATGGGTCAAAAAAGGATACTCAAAGATTGTTTGTTAAATAACACATGCAGTTGAAGTTGGAATAACTTTTTATTTGGTATGTATACTCTTCTATATAGTAATGATAGTTTAGCAAGAAAGTATCACATTCTATAAATTGTCTACTAAACTACAAATGATTGAAAATTGACCCAATCTCACCCCTTAGAGGGGGTGAGAATGGGTCAAAGTATTCAAAGTCGACTATTTATGAATACAAGTTAATTTTATTGATCATATCTAGTAAACCTACTTAAAATACAATGTAACCATGACGAATAAAAACTTAGGTAATTTTTAAAAATGAATAATCCACCTAAAAGGGCTAATACAATCGAAAAAATGGTTGAAATTTGATAAAATAAAGTTTGTATGTTGTATCGCCATTTTTAGCCACCATAATCATCCTCATTTGAAGTTTCAACTTCCATGAGAGGAGGGGGGGATTACAATGAGGGAGAGATGCATTAAAATATTTATTGAAAAAAAAAACATAATATTTTTCGACGTTCGTCCGTCTTCCGAAATTTTGTCATGTTACCGGTTTTATGGCCCCGGTATTTCCTGGATGCCACTATCGTCTGGTAGTTTCACGATATTTCCTTAAAATTTAAAAAATGAGTGGAAAAGAAAAACGCTATCAAGTCTATTTTGTGGGCTTACGGTATTGCTGTACACTAAAGATTAGCTGATGATCAGAGGAGCTGTCAAAACGCATGGGTTTATTGTTATAAATGATTTTAGGCACTAAACGTATGAACACACTCGCTTGACACTCTTTCGATATGTTTTTGAAAAAAAAAACGTGCTTTTATGAAAATACGGTAAACATGGCACCACTCTAACGTCGAATGGGCACTGGATAACAAGTTGAATTTTTAGTTAAGGTTATGTGTACTCGATAACTTGCTTGACCCAATCTCACCCCCATTCTTAATATTTAGGCATAGGGTCGAAAATATTGAATTTTTAAATAAAAAGAGCAATGACAGCCCGCTTTTATCATTGCATCAACTAGGCTATACCTACAGCTAACCACTTATAAGAAAATTTAAGGTTAGGTACTTGTGTGAAACATTACGGAGGAGAAATTTTTTCAGAGTGATTTACTAGTAGTTTCATCATATAAGTTTAGCCACAAATTTAACAAAAAAACGATTATTGCTAAACATCTTATTCTGCATCATGACGTGTAAAATCATCTCCTCTTTGAAATAATATAAAGTTTTCAATATAAATTAGCGATAGTTGATGAGCTATTTCCAATTTTATGTTTCTCCGTTTTGACCCAATCTCACCCCCCAGACCCATTGTCACCCCCATCGACGGTATCTTGAGATTTTAACACAAATACCCCACTTAACAAACAGTATGTTTGAAAGATGATTTCAAAACATTTTTTTTATTTTGTATTTGATTAGTAAAGTTGTAGATGCATAGAAATACACTACCCGGCATAAGTATAGACCTACAAAAAATATTGCAGCAATATTGCATCACATTGACTGACCTCAATATCTTCAAATCCTGAGGACTTACAAAGATGCTGTCTTCAGCAAAGTTAATAAGCGCAAATAAGCAACAACTTTTCTGGAGGCGGTATTTTTGTTCGTGTTCTGGTTTTAGATATGTCGAGGTCAGTCAGTGAGTGTCAGAGTGTAATTTTTGAAAGTGATTTCAAACCAATCTAATATTCAAAGGACAGAGCTGTTTACTGTTTAGTTTAAGGTTGATTTGAAGGAGAAAAGTGATACATATATACATAGGGTAAATCGGGATAATTTCGCCACCCTAAGGAAAAATCAACAAAAGATGCAGAATGCAAGGTTTAAACTTCCGCACATCGTATGACCATAATGATTTTGATAATACTAAACTATATTGATGTGAAAATTTTAGTTAAATTGTGTTTACATGTCAAAGAACGATTTTTGGAAAAAGCTGTGTTTTTGGGTCGATTTTGAACCGACGGGGTAATATGAGCATCCGATTTTTGATGAAGAATTAATCCCACATAATGAAACACAAACGTAATATGCATCATTGTGCATCAAATCTTATAGTATCAACTTGAAATGTATGTATGTATGTAGGTAGCCACCATCCTAGCTTGAGTCTTGCTCTGCATGCAGTTCCACTTAACAGTAAAGATCAATTTCATTACCACCCTGACTTCAACATACCGCTGTATGAAGGGCCAAAAGGGGGTGTGGCGGACCCGTAAGTAGAGACACTTACGCGAAATCCGCGGGTTTAAGAGAATCTCCTTCCAGCAGTATGATCCAAAAGGGTGAATAATGAAATTTACATTACTTGTCAAGCTTTCTACGGGATGGTTTGTCACAAGAAGGGCGCGTCAAATCCATTGCAACTGTTGGGATAGAAGAACCCATCTACAAGGATGTTATAGTAACTTCTCACCACACTCCGGCTGGCAATCCACTCCGTCGTACAGTTACAACTTCAATGATGCCCTGATGCACCCTCCCAACCCCATACAGTTACATGATTATATAATAATTTACATATAATATTAAGGAAATTTATGATGAAATGTAATATAGTCAATAAATATAATAATAAATAATTAAAAATAATAATAAATATAATAATGAAATGTAATGTAATGTAGCGAAATGAAATAAGATATCAATTGTAGATGAAGTAAATGATTTTTTTTTCGGTGACGAAGCCTTTTACGTGCTAGATGATAGGGTAGAACATTATTAGAGTATCAAAATGTAAACACGATGAATTATATATACTCAATCACTGCAAAAAGGGCCAAAAGGGGGTGTAACGGACCCGTAAGTGGAGGAACTTACGCGAAATCCGCGGATTTATAAGAATCTCTTCCAACAGTATAATCCAACCGGGTGAATAATGAGATTCACATCACTTTTCAATCTTCCTACGGGATGGTTTGTCACAAGAAGGGCGCGTCAAATCCATTGCAAACCATCTACACGGATGTTACAGTTACTTCTTAACACACTCCGGTAGGCAACCACTCCATCGTACAGTTACAACTTCAATATTGCCCTCCCAACCTCATTTAGTTATATAGTCAAAAGTATAATTTATTATGATGAAATATAATATTGAAATATGGCATAGTCAATACAGTAACGAAATATAGTGCCATGAAATTTAATGTAGCGGACTGAAATAAAGTATCAATTTGTATATAATTTGAATTAGTATTATTTGTTGACGAGTCCTCTTATGACCTAGATGGTAGGGTAGAGAATTGTTACATTAATAAAATGTCAACGCTATAGCTAATATATAATCAATATTAAAATATAATTTAACATTCTTCCTGCATTAGTTGATGTTCACCCCGCTGACGTAGTGCCCGTTTAAGGATCAAAATGACCCAAATGCACGACTAAGTTAAAAGAATAAAGTTTTTTTTTTTTAAAAAAAAAAAGGTAATAAAATAAACATTAGTTATTTGAATTCAGCATATCGCTGAATAGAGGTCCAAACAGGGGGTGTGGCTGGTCCGTTAGTATAGGCGGCCGTCATTAACCAGTCATTTAACGACCTAAATGGTAGGGAAAACATTATAATAATATTGTCAACGAAAGATAATATATAGGCAAAAAGGGAATATTCATAATGCAATGGAATATATTATAGTATAATCAAAGGTAAGGGGTCGAACACAAATTACGTCACGCCCTTAGGGGGAGGGGGGTTTTGCACAACGTGACGACCCTTACAAAAAATATTGAGGTCCCATACAAAAAGTGTGACATAGGGGGGAGGGGGGTTGAAAAAGGTCGATTTTTGCGTGACATAATTTGTGTATCACCCCTAATATAAAATACATAATGATATAAATTATAATATAATGTGAAATGATATTTTGAACATATGTCATTTGACGACGAATAGCATTGTTACTGTTGTCTTTGAAGTATTGTAGTGCATAGTAGCCCTTGATAATGTATAATAAAAATATGTGAAATTCTAATCGACCTATTTATCTGCATATTAATTTGTATCCTTGTTATTATGTACAACAGTACAATGGAGTAAGACCTGTGGGATAAAAAGAATTTGTTTCCAGTTTGATATGATCAACAGGGTTAATTATTAAATCCGCTGCATTCGTTAAACATTCCTTGGCATGGTTTGTTAGAAAAGAGGTTCATGTCAACAAGTGTAAAATTAGCATCAGTTAAAAAACACAGAAATAAAAACCAAAAAAAAAAAAAAAAAACATCTCAGCTGTTCTGCCCTTAATCGTATCCGTCCCATGAAGTTAAAGAAACCAACTAAAAAAAATGTTATGCAAATTTTTTGGCTGCCAATCCACTCAACCGTCTTCATATAACTTTAATGCTGCCCTGTTGCACCTTGCTAACTCCTTAAAGTTGTGTGTACAATTAACTGATTATTATGAATATGATTAAATACAATATCAATATCGTATGTATGTATGTATGTATGTAATCAATTAAAATAATATTGAAATATAATGAAATATAATTGAAATATAATATTGAAATATAATACAATGCACCGAAACGAAAAAGTTTTGAGCTTGTTGATTATTTGAATGACTATTATTTGTATTAAAACATTATTATGTATGTTATTAAAATGTCAACGCGACTGGTGATTATTAAAGATGAATTATAATGAAGTGATATATAGTATAAGGCAATAAAAGGAAAAACATTGCAACTATTGGAATTTAACTTTTCAGGACGCGCGCCTGTTGGATACTAAAACTGCACGGTGCGCGAGGATTTTTGGCAGTGTTGTACTTTTTACAACGCGTCCTGAATCCATCTAGAAGTATGTTGTAGTGTCTTCTCTTTTAACTCGGGCTCGCCATCCACTCCATCGTCCGGATCATGTCCTGATGCACCGTTCTAACTTCATGTAGTTATATAGTCAATGATACTATTAATTATGAAGAAATAAAATAATAACATTAAAAGTAGCAAAATGAAAAAAAAAAAAATATCAATTTGAAGGAGTATCATTTGCTGGCGAATTGTTTACGGCCTAGAGGATGAGGTATAACATAATTATATTACTAATATCCACAAGATAGATGATAAATAATTAATAATGGAATATAATATAGTAAAATAGTATAATGCAATAACAAGTAATATAATATAATATCTTGAGGTGACATTAGATAGGTGATTATGAGCAATATTACTCGCCGACGAGTGGTATTATTTTCAATTAGGTTATTTGTATTAAAAGTGTAGTTTTATCAACCTTGAGAATGCATTATAAAAAGATATTAAATGACAACCAACAACTCTATCTGCGTATTAGATTTTGATAATAATTGAGTTGAGATGGCGTAAGATTTTGGCATTTTAATATGTATATGTAACTAAAAATATAGTAAACCTGAAATTTTATTTTTATATATGATTTAATTAGTAAAAATAAAAATAAAATATAATTTTGTGCAATATAGTCTAAAAAAATTGAATATTAGAATAAAATAGGAAAAAAAATATAGAGGAAAAAAGACGAACTTAGTATTTAACGCATATTTCACTTTCCCATTCCTTTTCTGTTACTCTATACTTAAATGTTTGTTGAAAATGTAATTAATCCCTTTTATTCTTTCCACCAAGTATTTCTATGATTTTTTTGAAAATTTAGTCATCTAAACAAGTAAAGTTAGGTCGAACGTAGACTGTTTAAAACAAAAGATGATAATTACGCAAGAAAAAATATGAACAAAAAGAAGAACATGTAAAATATTCCACCCTTTCACAGTCCGTTTCTTTATGATTGTAGTTTTATTGGAACTGATATTCACCCGTCCCCAATTATACTTATGATTTATGCACTCAACGCAAACTAATATCTATTCGGAATTTAGGTCGTATAAAACCATGAGTGTAGTAAAAGTTAATTAGTAAACAAAAATAATAATAATAAAATGAATTTAAATGATTTTCTTACCTTACCGATTATTTTGTTTTCCGCTCCATATACTTTCTTACCATCCACCTTGCGTTGAAAATGTATTATACCCCTCTAGTAATTAAGATAAGCCCTTACTGAATCCACTATGTACTAATTTGATTCATTTTTTTTTTTTTAATTTTCTTCAAACCCACCTCGTCAGAACCCACTCTCATTCACTGTCTCTTTCTTGATCCACCATTCACCTGTAGTCGTCAAAGGTCCCCTCTCTCCTCGCCTGTTTTTAACCACCTTTTTCCTCCTTTTCGCCAACCGACTGCTTATAGTATCAACTTGAAATATACAAAAAATAAATAAGTTTAAAAGCTATCTAAGGTATTTAAACAAGATGAGTCTTATGTGGTGTTTTTGGTCTGCTGTCGTTGGGGTAATTTGGCCAATGTTTTTGAAAATTATTTTTCTAATTTAATGAGAACTTCCAGTACATCGTTATAACGTCTCAATCAGTTGAATATGAAGCCGATATTAGATCTGCAAGGTGAAATTGCAGAAATTAATAGATTTTATGTGTTTTTCATGAGGTGCTCATATTGCCCCATTGGCCAAATTACCCCGACTACCCCTACATTTATTTGTTCAACATCACATTTAAGACAAGACATAATCAACAATAGTACGTCACAATACTCGGTTTGTGGCTGCCGCTCTCATCCTCGGTCGCGCCCAATGCTCGCTAGGTCACGCTCCACCTGGCCCTTTCATCGTGCTCTCAGTGATCTACACCTTCTTGTGCCAACCGCGGTGGTAGAAAAAATATTATCTTCAAATAACTGTTTTTTTTTAATTTGTCTTTATTCCTATTAGTTCTCAGGATTTGATGTTTTTTACATAATCGAGCTCTGCAATCTGGTCTATTTGGTAAAACCGTGTATTTTTGAGCATCTACAACTTTGCAGATCAAAGGCAAAATAAAAAAAATAAAATGAAAAAATCTTTTAAACATACTGTTTGTTAAGTGGGGTATTTGTGTTAAAATCTTACGATACATAAATTGAAAAAGTGTAGTGAATCCCGCTCGATCCCGTTGTGATTTGCCTATGTATCGAAAGGGTGTAAGTTCATGCAAAACATAACGTGGAAATTAGCTGCTAATAGTCGCTATTCTGTATGATCTATCCCCCTAAAGTTGGTATAAAAAAGTAAGAAAAACATTCCTAAGTATTTTAAACGAAAAGATAGCCATTTGATAGTATCTACAACTTTGCCGAACATTGGAAAACTGGGAAAATTCATTCTAAAAAGATATTTCGAAAAATCGATTTTAAGGGACATGTACACCATTTTTGCCTTATAACTTTATTAAACTGCGAGATAGAATTTTTGGTCTTCGACAAAGTTTCTTCTAAATACGTTATCTACAATGTTTTCTTAGACATTTTTTAATTTTGACGTAAAATAAAAAAGTTATTTTTTTTATCTAAGTGTATACCACCCTTAAGTGAAATTTTATTACATCAAAATAAAATACTTGTAAAATGCAGAAACATTGTAGAAGACCACATAACGCTAATTCCAATTGTTTCTGAGTAAATACCCATGTCCCACTTTTTTTGATTTCGTCCCACTGTGCAATGCTGTATGTAGGAGTTGAGCAAAAATTACTAAAATTCGTGAAAGCCAAATCTGCCGGTGGACGCATAAATGTCCCATGTGCAAAACAGACAATCGAGAAAATCGCATTCAAAGTTCGAAAAAAGTAAATTATCTCAACTACGAAGTATAAGTGCTGAATCGTGTTCTAACATCAACCAATTTTTAATTTGAGCACTATTTTTTGTTTTAGAACGATTTTATAGTTCCATAGGACTTCCAATGAAACGTGACGCTTATGCGTCCACTTTTAAGAATGTTACAAATCGGCCATGCATTTTTTCAACAATTTTCGGAACAAACTACCTATTTTTATATCCTCATATGATAGTACCCCACGATACATGGTCAGGGGCTGCAAAATCTCAATATTGTCAAAAATGCACATGGGACAATTATGCTTAAACCGGCAGAAATGTGGCCTGAAAACTAGCTTTTCGGGTGCAATCACGCTTTGGCGCGCAAAAAGTGGCATCGCGTAAGCACTGATATGATAGCCAACACCTGTCATCACGCTTGTTTGTTATCACCCGTAGTAGGGGGTAGCCAAGGCAAACTACAGTAAAACCTCCATGATTCGATATTGAAGGGACCATCGACTCAAGGAAATATCGAGTAGTGGAACAAAAATCCTTTGGGAAGCTTTTTGAAGGGACCATCATAGTAACCCAGATTTTTTTTTCAGTACCGTCGTACTTTTGAAATGCGGGGCTACTTTGGACACTTTTGAATATGGATTTTTTGAATTCAAAATATGGTTCAAATCTGTTTGATGTCTTAGGAACTATTATAAAGCAATAGTATTCCCTTCATTTGGTTGAAATTATTTTTCAAACAGACCGTTTATTGCTTGTCAGGACGCGAAAAAACATCGAATAAACCAATATAATATACATAACGTATCAGAACATTTGGTCTGTAGGCAGTGTTTCTACAGTTCATAAATTTCAAAGGGTTGATCAATTCATTCAAAATGTATCAACGTAGCATAAACAATCGAATATTTGTATCGTTATACGTTATAAATGACCGTTTTGCCCAAATAAAGGATTGATGGTCCCATTTTTCAGGCTATCTATATAGCAATATCACGCTGCTCATAATACCAAAGGTAGCACAGAACCATCTTAAAACGCATATTTTCATTGAAATTATGTATAATACAATATACTACAGTATTGGTACATCGTAGTTTTCCAAATAACCCTGGAATTTGAAATGCAGTTTTGTTATAGATAAAAATGTCCAAAGTAGCCCCCATCCGGTTCTATATGAGATGTGTCCGATTGGTGTATGAACACCTTTTTTGTTTATTGATGGATTTAGCTCAAATTTTGCATACATCCTACATACATACTCACAATTATTGTGTTTAAAAATTGCGGGAATTCATTCACTAGTCTGGGAGTTATAATGTCATAAAGTTGAAAAAAAATGAAAAAGTGTATAAAGAAGCCCCGCACGACGGTATGGAAAAATTTACCTCCATGAGTCGATATCGAGTCAAGGAACATCGACTAATGGAGGTTTGACTGTTCAAGGAAACAAAGCTACTACGTTCAGTACAATTTCGCGCCACAGCGTGATTGCCTCCAAAAAGCTAGTTTTTAGGCCATATTTGGCTTTTCTGAATTTTAATATTTTTTGCTCAACTCCTATACTACCCATGATCGCATATCAGTCCCATATTTGCTGGGTTTCCTATTCATATGGGACAATTATGCGATCATAGGCAGTATAGCATTGGTGTCAAAGAAGCAAATAACCAAAAAACGTTGGAGAATATGATGCTGTTTTAAAATATCACTCTTATTACGTATAGGGTGGGGCGGGGCAAGATGGGTCACCTAAGGATGGATCACCATAACTTTGTAAATACAAATCGTATTAGATTGTATTCGTCCGCTACTCTTTAATACACTAGTTAGCTATGCTAAAAGTTGATAAAAAGTTCATTAAATACAAAATATGATGTTAAACAAGCAGTTTTAAAAAGTGATCGATTTTGGGCCGTGAAAAAAAGGCGGGGCAAGATGGGTCACCTTTTAAGTAATTCACATTTTCTCAACGAAAAACGTCAAAATATAAGATTTGTTCTGCATTCATATATGCTCCATATCCATACTGAGTAAACAAAAGCTACTAGTAAACATTTTATAAATTTATTTGGAACTAGCTGTCCCGGCAAACTTTGTTTTGCCAAGCTGTGGTGGTTTGACAACAGTAGGGCTTAAAACAGCACCGCACTCTAGATTGGTTTTATTTCGATAATGTTGATTTTCTTCCCAGTTCATCAAAAATCAGTACTTTATCAATGTTCTTACTTTCTTAGTTGATTTTCGTAACTTTTTGTACATATAAACACAGCCACTACGAATACGAACCGAACCGTGCAAGAGTCATGCTGATCGGTTCATCCGTTCTTGAGTTTTGTTGCCTCAAAGGAACTTCAAACTCATTTTTATATATATAGATGTAAAAAACTTTACGATATGAGTGGTCCTAAAGCGACTTGAAAATCGATGTTTTCACTAAAAAATTATCATAATTTTATGTTATAATTTTGAGCGCTCATTCCGCTTGATTGAAGTCATTTATGAGATAGTCTTGTAACAAAAAATAAATAACTTTTCAATGCTCCAAAAATACGTTCAAAATTAAAGGTGACCCATCTTGCCCCGCGGCCGTTTATATGGAGATTAGGGTAAGGGAGGTATTTTGGACCCCTTTAGGAAGTGGATGAACGATTCAGCGAAAAAAGAAGGTTCCCACTTCAAAATATGGATAATTTCAGTAGGCATTACGTAGAGCAACATGTTTTCTGTCGAAAAAGGCCAAACAGAACTCAAAATTGTTGTAGTAAATACAAGAAATATCAAAACTCCTGAAGGTTCTCGGGCTTCTATTTTGGACCACCTGATTTTATTTTGGACCACCAAGTGCACATATTTTGGCCCACCGAATTAAACTTCAATTGATTCATGAAATGAAAGCCACCACAGCAAAAATTGAAAAATAGTTAAAACTACGTGAAGTTTACATCTTTTCTATTCATTTTTTGAGGCATGGAACGTTTAAAAATTACGTAACGGTAAAAAATTATGATATTTTGTTGTAATTGCCAGTTTTTACGCATTGTTGTATGATGTTTCATAAAAAAATGTGACGCAAAACGTGTATTTATTAACTATTGCATGACGTCAGTCACCATGTATAAATTACGCAACGCTTAATAGGAAGTGTGAAAGTCTAGTGATTTTGCTAAATATAAAGGCGTTCCACACGTATTGTAATGAGTGGAAAGGCCATCAAAAATAAAGTAATTTGAATGATACCTAAATTGCCAAACATACATTAGATAACACATTGTCTCAGTCATCAACTGATTGCCGAGAAGGACAACTTTTCTAAACTGGATGACTAAACACCTGAAAATTTCAACTTGTCGACTAGTTGTTAGGACACAAATCGAATCCAAATTTTTAACTTGGCGAAAAGTTGTTAGAACAAATCGAACCCACAACAATCTCATTGTAAAATAAACGTTTAACAAACCAGATCACGGGAGGTCCCAACTTATTCTATTTATCTGTTTTTAGAGTACATTACATTGGCATGAATATTTTCTCCCTTTAGAAGGAACTGGAGAGATGGATCTGACAGGTGGTCCAAAATATGTCCACATCTGATTATGTTGAACATATTTTGGCCATACCTCAAACCACTATTTTAGTCAATATTATCGCTCCACCGAGGTTAAGAACAGTTTATTTTAAGTTCTTACAAGGCCCTAACTACATTCACATGAAATAAATATTTATTTGTGAAATTTAATACCTCTTCGATGCCGACTACAAATTTGTCACCTTCTTTGTTTTTGGTGCTTTTCCGTGCGTTTCATTGGAAGTGAAAACATTTTCTCTATTTTTGATACTGAAGAGCATATTTAACTGACATTCAAAATAAAGGTCATCACATAATTGAATACTTTTCGTGTTCCAGTAAAAAAATACCAAGATTTAGTAGAGATTGTGTGATAAATATAATAAATCTCCCAAGGTGGGCCAAAATACCTGCCCGGTCCAAAATACCTCCACTACCCTATATGGGATGTATCGCATAAGAAAAATGGCTAAAATCCATTTTATTTTTTATTTCCAATGAGAGTGAATAATTTTTCAATCAATGCCCCAAGCTTTTGTATATTCACGCTGGTCATCTAACAAAATTATTAACATAATCAAAACATGAGTAATGCGCCCGAAAATGGCACTGACCCATCTTGCCCCGCGACCCATCTTGCCCCGCCTCACCCTATTAGTAAAAAATCATCTTTTTAAGTTTTTTCTGATTACAAATGTGATAATTACACATGTTTCCTTCAATTTTATTGGCACACGTTGTTCGGAGAAGTTGTAGCAAACAAGTGTAGCTTTCTGCCGAAAGAATTAAGTTTTGACAAGTTTTAGTGTATTTATGATTTTTTGAAATTCAAAAATAGTCGAAAAACACAAAATTGATTTGATGCACCTCTTAATTTCAATGGATTTGGCTGAAATTTTGACCAGTTACTTCTTTTGGGATGCCAATCAAAATATGGGGGTGGACTTGAGAATCAGAGAACATTTTTGAAAAGATGGACAGGCCTAATACATATACATGGAGCACTAGATTCCACCCCCTCCATACAAATTCCATTTTTTAAAGTATGAAGTGTCGAATATTAGAGCAGAATTTTAAGGGGGCGAAGTCTGGTGTTTTAACCCTATATCTTTGTAGAAATTCTTGGAAAATATCTAAAGTTCCGGCAAAAGCTCTAGAGGAATTTCCTAGAAGCATACCTGGAGGAATTTCCGAAGAAGTTTCTGGAGAAATTCCCGGAAGAATCCCTATGAGGATTTCTGAATGAATCCCTAAAGGGGATTCAGGAGAAATTCCTGGAGAAGATTCTCTTGAAATTTCTGATAAAATCGCTGGGCAATGTCTAACGTAATCCCTATTTGATGTTCTAAATGAATCTCTGGCAGGGGTGGGGGAATGAGAGCGCAAGTCAGTCCAAAGCCGATGATAAGGAGGGGTAATGGCTGAATAGTCTTTGCTGACCACATAAACGCCATGGGATAGGAAAAGGGTATTTTGGTGTGGGATTAGGGTGTTGATACAGACTTGACAATATCAATGCTATTCAGATGCAAAATAATTTTAAGGCTCAATAGTGAATCGCATACCTTCCAAAGCCAAAAAAACAGAGATGGCCGAAAAAAAGTCTACGTAGTTTATGGACAGCGCCTAGTGGAAATACCTCTGAAGGAATTCAAAGAAAAATGTCTAGAACTATTACTGGAGGGATTCCCGAAAAATGCCAAAGAATAATTCCTAGAGCAATTTCGAAAAGAATTTCTAAAATGTGAACTTTTTGAAGGAAACTCTGAACCAACCCCTTAATACTCCTTTTTTAAGTAATTTCTGAAGGATTATTTAAAGGAATTTTGAAGAAATGCCAAAGAATAATTCCTAGAACAAATTCTGAAATCATCTTCAAATGAGTTTTTAAAGGATACCCAGAAAAATTTCTGCTAGAATTCCTGAAGAATATTCTGAATATTTCTTAACCTTCCGTAATTCCCGCGATTGGCCACCACTGCCAGCACCACGCTAATGCTGAGCAAAAAAGCGAGATTTTTTCAACGTGTTGTACAAAATACAACAGCGCTATCTCTCGAGGGTTAATTCTCAATTCTAGATTTTTTATTTCTAACTAAAACAGTCCCTCTGTATTCCCAAATAAAAAAAACTCGAAAACAACTTATTACTCAGTGGTTTGTACGTATACTAAAAAGATAATTCACTCACCTGTTTAAGCGTGAACTCGTTAATTAAGTGATGATTATGTTCATTTAATGTACAGTGTAACGACACGCAGTCTGAGTGGAATAGCAGCTCTTGCAGGGTGTAGACGCGGTTCAGGCCGAGCGATTTCTCGATTCCGTCCGGCAGGTAGGGATCGTAGAAACTCACGTTGAAACCGAACACCTTCGCCCGGAGCGCCACCGCACTGCCTATTCTGCCCAAACCGACCAACCCCAGGGTATCTCCTCGTATTCTTGCACAGCCCTAAAAAATGGAACGATAAGCGAGTTAGTTAATTTGTACCTCGAACCTAGAAAGCGAGCTAGACAAACCTGCGCTGCGTCCCGCACTTGTTCTGGTCCTGTGAATTTTTTGCCTTCTCGAACCATGTTCGCTAGCCAGTACGTCCGCCGGTAGAGGTTCAGGATCAGACAGATGGTGGTATCGGCGACTTCCTCGACGCCATAGCCGGGCACATTACACACGGCGATGCCCAGCTCGCCGGCGGCTTTCACGTCGATGTTGTCGACACCGCTGCCGATGCGGACGATTATCCGTAACGCTTTGAACTTTTCCAGATCTTCTTTTGTGAGGATGATTGTGTGCCACATTAGCGCGCCCACCGCTTCGTTTAATACCTGCGGAATAGAGATTAAATGGCGGAAATTACTAAACTGTTAAGATATATGTGTATGCAATAATATGAATAGAGTACATGTGTATTTTTGGCTAGATCGTTTCTAATAGTCTATAAATAATAGGTATGGATAAACAATAATCGGTATCTGCGCATTTTGCAATAAGCTTTTAATTTAATGTGGTTTTATTTACTGCTTACGTGTTACCCGGAAATAATCGATGAAGGAATCTCGGAAGGAGTCTTTGAAGGAATCCTGGATGCAATCCCGGAAAGAATCTATTAAGATATCTCGGGATATTGTCGAATGAATCAAAAGAGAAAACTCGAAAAGAAATATGAAGGAGTTATGAATGAAGGAATACCTAAAATAATCTTTAGAAGTAATCCTTGGCAGAATTTCCTGAACAAATCGTCAGAAGAATCCCGTATGAGAAAAAAAATTCTGGAAGAAACCCAAAAGGGTCCGTTGAGAAATCACAAGAGGAATTTAAGCAGCAATCCCGGGAGAAGAAATCTCGGGAATAATCCCTGAAGAAATGTTTGAAAAAGTGACAAAAAAATTCCGGGAGGAACCTCGAAAGAATACCGGGATAAATTAATTAAAGAATCATAAAAAAAAAATCTAAAGGAATACTCGATAGGATCCAGGATGAATCTCCGAAGGGAGACCTAAATGAATCCTGAAAAGTGGCCGAAAGGAATCTCGGGAGCATTCAATGGAGAGATCTCGGAAGAAATCCTAAAAGGACATCAAGGAATCATCCTTGGAAGAATCTCTGAATGAATGTCGAGATTCTTCTCGAAATTCCAGAAGCTCCAGCTCAGAAAGCATCAATGAAGGAATCCCAGAATTCTTAAAGAACGCTTAGGAGAAATACCTGAAGGAATCGCAAAAAAAAAATCATGGAGGAATCCCTGATTCAATCTCGGGAATAATCCCCGGAAGAATATTTTTTTTTTTTTGCTAGGTTTCTAGCTGCACTCTGAATAGAGTTGAAACCTCTACACTAGACCCGAAGATAGAAAAGAGTACGTAATCTTTCAGAAGCAGTTTGCCAGCCGTACGCGGAAAATGATATCCATTAAGACACTGTTGCCTACTGACTCAGAAAGTTACGGTAGAAGATTGGAAAGTTTTCAATTGGTCAGTCAGTCAGGATTTGCCTATGTAGTGTTATGGTCACACGGTTTGTGTTTGTCTCCTTGTTTGATTTTGTGGTATGGTTAAATATGTTTTTCTCCTCGTTAAGTCAGTTGTCGTATGTTGTTTTTTTTTATCGAATCAATCGAACCCTGTATGTTAAAATATAGTCGATCCTGTGTCAAATTGTTTTCTTGATTTCGCTAATCGTTTTCTACTTGTGTCCTTAAATTGTCATCGGTCCAAAATCCACAGAAACATGTAACTGAACTTCTGAACATCTAAGAGATAATCAAAAATACGCCAAGTTGGTCAGTTGATTGCAATAAAATTTAAAAATAATAAAGATTTCATGTCAACTTTCATCCCGTTACAAATACTATTAAAAATATTCAAATTCGTTCAATTGTCCTATCGGTTCTACCTAGATGAACCATATCATTTTCTCAAGCGTAGTCTAGAAATGTCAACCTAGTCATACACAAGTAACGTTGTTCAGTTAATATAAAGCAGTCAGTTTTTGTACAAAATGTCACGTCGAACGCATTGACGTCAACAATGCGTTTAAGTGTTCGCACGTTAGCTTTGAATCTATCAGCACAATTAAGTGCTGCAAATCTCCTTCCCACTATTGATTCTTCGGTCGATTTGTATTGCTTTATTCAAAGAAAATATGACCAACTAACATTGTAAAGATTCGAAAAAGCGACTATGACATTAATAAATTACTATGCAATAAAAATCAACCGAGAAACGTGGGAAATAGAGCCCAAACAACATTTTGCAGTCAGCTGGCTGTAAAAGGTTAAAAAAACCTGTCACAAATCCTATAATACTTTTATGAGGATTTGTAACGATCATCAAAACCTTCTCAAATCTAACCGATTTGGAACTATTGCTTGGGAATAGACTCTAATGAGCCCCGGCGGTCCCTCCGTGTTTATCGAGCATGTCTGATGCATATGATCAGCCATACTCCATCTGCAGCAGCCGGTTCGTGATGAACCGTTGGAGGCGTATTAAAGTGTTAAAAAGGTGATATGTTTCACTAAAGAACACTACATTACAATAATCGAAATGAAACTCCTTCACTTTAATACCGTCAACCCCTGCGAACTTGGCCAGGGAAGCCATCTCGGGAGGACTCATTGAAGAAATAACGGGAAAAATCACCGAAGGAATCGGACGAGAAAATTCAGGAAGAATTATGAAGGAAGAGTTATGAAGGAAGAGTTATGAAGGAAAAAAAATAGAAGTAATCCCTGACATAACTTCCTGAATATTAGGCCGTCCCTTATTTTGCAAAAAATAGAAATGTTATAAGTTCGTTATTGGAAAATGATCGTTTTAGCTAAAATGGTCGTGGTAAAATTTGAAATCCATATCTCAAGGCTAAGTGGTCCCTCAAGGGGCCTAAAGTTGTAAAAAATGGTATAGGACCAAAAAAACATGGAATTTTTTCGACAAAAAAAAGTACGCTATTTTACTAAAACCGGTGATTTTAGGACCCTAGAAGACCAAAAATGTGCTTAAATTTGCGATATCTCTACTCGTTTCATCCGAAGAATCAGCATTTTTGACATTTTTTTAGATTCCGAAGAAAACCTACCCTATTTTGTTCAATAACTCAAATACGAGTAATGATATCGCCATTCTAAGCACATTTTTGGCCCTTTAGGGTCCCAAAAAACCAGTTTTAGTAGAATAGCGTATTTTTTCGTCGAAAAAAAAAAATCATGTTTTTTTGGTCCCATACTATTTTTGACAATGTTAGGCCCCTTGAGGGACCACATAGCCTTGAGATACGGACTTCAAATTTTACCACGATCATTTTCCACTAACGAACTTATAACATTTCCAATTTTTGCAAAATAAGGGACGGCCTACTGAATATCCTTAATAAATCCCTAGAATAATCCCGTGAGGGATCATTGAAAGAATCTTGGAGGAATCCCAAAAGGGTCCCTGTAGAAATTTAAGCAGCAATCTCGAGAGAAATCCCTGAAGAAATCTTGGAAACAGTGAAGGACTCCGAAAGAATACCGGGGTAAATTCCTTAAAGAATCATGGCAGGCAATTCTGAAGGAATGCTAAAAAGGATCCAGCATGAATCCAGGAAGGAATCCCTAAACGAATCCCGGGTGAAATTTCTGAGAGGTTGCCGAACGGAATGTCGGGAGAAATTCTAAATGGAAACCCAGAAATAATCATTGAAAGAATCCCTGAATCAATGTCGGGACTCGTCCCGAAATTCCAGAAGGAAAAATTGATGCAATCTCGGGAATAATCCATAGGTAGAAAAAATCAACGAAGAAATTTCGGATGAAGCTTCTAGGAAGAATTACTAACTACTACTAAAATATTTCTGGGCACATTCTAGACATAATTCGTGCAGAAATTCCATGAAAATTCGCTAAAGAAAACCCGGGAAGGATCAATGAAAATCCTGGAAAGAATCCCGATAGGAATCAAGGGGAAAATGCACAAAATCCATAAAAGAACCTCTGGAGGAATATCTGAAGGAAGCCAGAAAGAAATCCCTGAGGAGTTCCAGAGGAGAACTCAAGAAGAATCTCCTATGTAATCTCGGGAATAATTCGTGGAAGAATCCGGAAAAAAAATTCGGGAGTAATAAGGAGTCTTAGGATTAATCCTTAAAGGAATCCCGGAAGGAATTATGAAGAAAACCTTGAATGTATATCGGGAAAAATGCCAGAAGAAAACTTGTAACGTTTTCTCCCGGTGGTAAAATAAATAAAGTAAAAATCTAGGCTAAAAAAAATCAAAACAGAATCCTCGTTTCAAAAATTCCAGCTTAAGCGCCATTCCTGAACAGGAATGCTGAAATCTCATGGAATGGTTGCCCAGCTCTCAGTCGGGAAGTCGTAGGTCCGACACAATAGCAATAGAGGAGTTCCATCAGAAAAAGAAAAAAAAACATAAAAGAATCAAAAACACTCAAAGAAAACTTTATCACTATTAGTGTTCTCACAATCACGACATATAATTTTCTAGACTTTTACATAGGTGGTTTAACATTTGCCCACATTTATTTAATTTAAATAATCTAGTCCTAACTCGCGCATTTTCTTCGTGCATTTTTCACAGTGCACTCTTCTTGCTTGCGTATCTGCATCGGTGGCGTACAAAAAAAACCGACCGCCCGTAAGCGCTGTTAGAAAGCACACATTACTGCATAGCATTGTTTCACTGATTTGCAGGCACAGGCTACTTACGTCGGTCTGCGGATCCGTGATAGCCACAAAGTTCCCTTCGGTGGACCAACATTGCTCTGGACCGGCGATAGGGAAAACATTCTGATAACTCTCTTCTGATTTCTCATGCAATGAGAATTGCAGAGATCAGGCATTCACAGGCACCAGTTGGTCGTTGCTGATCGGATGGACGCCTACCAGCGTATGCACAGCGGCTCTCGATCGGCTAGGTCGTTCGGCGAAACTGCTCACGCTCCACGATCGGCAGGCAGGCTGGATTCGGTCGTCACTGGCCCGAAGGGTGCACAAATACTTCACCTAATGCGCATTGGTAGCCTCTATTTATACTATAGCGCGGAGGCTCCCTACTGATTCTACTGCGTAGAAATCTGTGATTGGTGAGAAAACTTAATTTATGATATCATCGACAGCCAATCTGATGGTGGTATCAAGAATCTTATACCAATCAGAGGACGATGTTTTTAATATTTTTATTATGTTAACAGAAAAATCATTACAAACTCTAGGAGGTTCTTAAACTAATGAAGAAACCCCGGCAGAAATCTCTGAAGAAACCCTGCGAGGAAATCTGAATGGAATACCAGTAGACATTTTAAAGAAATCTCGGAAGTAATCTATATAGGAATCCCGTGAGAAATCAACGAAGGAATCCCGTGTGGGAGAATCCCGGAAGGAATTAAAAGAATTATGAAGGAATCCCAGAGGCAATCTCGGCAGGAATCCCTGTAGGAATTTCAGGAGGAATCCCTGAAAGAATTATGGGAAAAATCCTATAAAGAATACTTGAAGGAATAAAAACAAGAATCCTAAGTGGAGACTGGGGGGAATCTTGGAACGGATCCCTTCAGAGTTCTTTGAAGTAATTACAAGACACTTGTTTTTTTTTTATTTTTTAACTAGTGTTTTAAAAAATACTCATGTTTCTTTTCAATTTATAAAATTTTGTTGGTAATGAGAGTGTAAATCAGTACAAAGTCCAAAATAAGGAGTAATGGCCGAAAAAAAAAACAAAATTTAATTGACCGCCCGCAGTTTGAACTCCAGTATCGCCAGATCAACTACAGGTAAGTGATGATTGTAATCGCTTGTTGCCAACAGGCCGTTGAGACCTCAGCACCTGGTCATGCGGATGTCGGTGTGCTGGTGGGAAATGTTTTATTTTTGGCACAAGGTTCATGCATTGGTCCATGAATGCCAGGCGTAAAGTGATATAGATTGTGTGAAGATTACTGTGAAGTGGCACAGTTCGCTTGGTTGCATAACTTGTAGGCATTACAGACACTGTGCTGTGATGATAGTTGGAAGGAAGGGAAACGACTTTTTTCAAATCCGTTTCTGGTGCTAGCGATCGTTACGAACATACGAATATACTTCTTCTTATTCTTCTTTATGACTCGACGTCCCCACTGGGAATTGGCCTGCCTCGCTTCAACTTAGTGTTCTTTGAGCACTTCGAGAGTTATTAAATGAAGGGCTTTCTTTGCCTGCCATTGCATGAATTCGTATATTGTGAGGTAAGTACAATGATACATTATGCCCAGAGTCGAGAAAATTTTCCCGACCGGAACGGGAATCGAACCCGCCGTCTCTGGATTGGCGAATCATAGCCTTAATGTTTATATTATCTTTGCTAGACTTTTATTTTCGTTTTTAATGTTGTGAATATCATCATAAGTAGGGTATTGTACCATTTGAGCAAGTGTACCTATTTTGGGCACTTGCCGCTATAACTAAGTCAATTTCAAACCGATTGATTTTAATTTTTGTACAGAGTTAGATACTGTACGTGCCTAACTCTATACAAAATTTCAAATCAATCGGTTTGAAATTGACTTAAAGGGTGGTACGGTCAAAATTTGGTCACACCATTTTTTTCATAACTTTAGACTGCGTACATCAAAACAGTTTATTTTTGGACCAGTGATGGTACTTTATATGTAGCTTATACCGTAAAATTTTCATCAAAATCCATTAAGTATTGGTTGATATATAGATAAAACCAACGACCTGCCTTTTTAAAATTTTGTACACAGCGCTCCATAGTAAATTTTCGGCAATTTAAGGACATTTTGTATGAATACTTTCAAAGTTATAGCAGTTTGAGTATGAAAAAAACTAACCGGGTGTCACTTAAGAAAATATAACAATAGCCCCTCCCCCTGGATATTCAATCTTGACGCGATGGGAGGGCTTAACCCATTAGCACTTTAGTGCCAGTTTATTCACCACCGCTTGGACTTTGAGCTAGATCTGGTTTACGAGTTGAGCGCAAGTGAAGAAATCGGCCGTAAGTGCTAATGGGAACCAAAGAAGTATCCGTTGTGCATTTATCACAAGTTCAAGACAAGTTATAATTCAGCTTGCATAGACCTAATCTTTGTATTCATTGAATTTTCTCCAATTTAACAATAATTGTTAAATTTAACGTAACGCAAGAGTGGGTAGGGGAGGCCTCTGCGTTACACTCATCATTCATTACTTGAAATCGAAAGTACACAGGACAGGGGACGCTAGGATAAGTTGACTTACAGCCTTACAGATTAGATTCATTACAATTAGAAAATTATGGACTGATTAGGTAAAGATAAAACTGTTGATTATAGGAGTTTGTATTTGTATTTCTTATTTTTATGGGTTTTGTGAATTTATAAAAGTTGGCAAATAATCATTATCATTTTTATTTTTGACAAAAATCAGTTGACTGAACTTTTTTGTTTTTATATCTTAGACGGTATTATTCCACTGATCAAAAAAAGCAGGAATTTAGTTAGGACTTAGGACGGTTAACATTGTAAAGGGTTACGATGGATATAATATTACTTTGGACTGAGATGATCACAGATATGCAGAAGACGACTAGCGAAATTAGAAACACAATTTGATACATTATTGACTATATTTTGACAAATAGGGTTTGACAAATTTCTTTGCAATATCGAATGGAAGCTCAAAAAGTGTTATCTAACACTAATATGAGAGTTATTTGAGGATGATGCTGGTGCTGTCAATGACTAACATCGGTTATTGACACTATTGGTAATCAGCTTGAAATAATTTTCAGAATGTATTATAAAATAATTGAGGATATTATCTGAATATTGTTTGGGGAAGCTGTCAGAAAAAACTAGTTGCCTATATCGGCTAAAAACGCCAGCTCTGGTAGCAGTCTTCGAATAATTTTCAGAAATATCAAATGTTTAAAAATTAGCTACGACACATTTTTTTTTCTTTTTGCTCTTTGTATATTTCTTAAGAATAGTACTCTGAAGGCGTTAACATAGACATAGACACCCTTTTTTTATCTCTGAATGTTGGCCAGTGACCTCGGACATTTTCGATTATTGAAATATTGTTCAATTATCAAATCATCTTTGGAGCTTCCATTCGATCAAAACACTAGTGCGATGGGAAAAGTTAAAAACACAGTATTTTTAAAAACTACTACGACACAATGCTAATTACTACACACTTTGCTCAAGTTGACGACATCGTCTAGTCCATCGTGAGTATTGGTCCTAGTAGGGGGAAAGTTGGGAAAGGGTCCAGGCTTTGCTATCAGCTGTCCTGCAGCTCCACCTGGTCCCTCTTCAAAAAAAAAAAAAAAACAAAGAAAAAAAAAAACAAAAAAAAACTAACCGGGTGTCACTTAAGAAAATATAACATTGTAACGGCTACATAAAATTGAACGAAATTTTTACACAACATTTTGACATGCATACAAACAGAAAATTTTTCTTTGAAATCGGTCAACTTTTTCAGGTTAGGGTTTGTGTTCCATCAGTAATCTCACGCTCCCAATTTCATCCTATTCGAAAACAAGCGATTACGGCACCGATTGATTCCGTTCTTTTTGTTTTCATGCGTGCTCACTTCTAACAAAAAATACAAAAATATGAAACAAAACAAACAGTGCTTCATTCCTTTGTTTTTCGTAGGATGAAAATGGGAGCCACATGCTTAATAAGGGAACCATTACCCTATATAAATAAAACTGTAGAAATGTGTTCTTATTTTTGAATCATCTTTGTACAAAACTTTAAAATTGCAGATCTCAGGATTCAAAAATATCTCCGCAAATACTGAACCGATTTTGATGAAAATTTTATGGTATGAGCTACATACAATGTACCATTACTGGTCTAATAATAAGCTATTTTGGTGTACGCAGTCTAATGTTATAAAAAAATGTATGACCAAAATTTGACCGTACCACCCTTTAGTTATAGCGGCGAGTTCCCAAAATAGGTACACCTGCACATGGTACAAGACCCTAATTTTGAAAACAAATACCATTTTCTGAAAAATATCTCCTGGATCTCCATCCTAAATAAAGTGGAGGGTGTCGATTACTTTTAATTTTTATGTAAACACCTTCTGAGTATATACAGGTTTCAATTCATACTTCAATTGACCCATAATGAGAACATCTTTGAATAATCTTCTAAAGATTGGATCAAAGCTGATGTTAGATCTGGCATTTTTCTTCATATAAATAGAATTTGCTTTATGTGAATCTTTACAGAGATTTAAATAAAAACTACATATTTAATTAGTTTTGCTCATATAGTCTATGGTTGCGTGGATTATTTGACGTTGACGACTCAACTGCTAATTGATATCTGTTACATGCAATCATGTCCAATAAGCTCTTTTTATGTGGTAAATGTTCGAAATTTTAGACTCCCACGGCCTCAAAGCTATAGTTTGGAAACCGTTACAAACGGACTACATGTTCACCGAAGACACCAACCCTCTATCTCTTCATTGTTTCAAGTTACAGACGTATTTTATGAATGACCCCCCAAAAATCGCTTTATTCATATATTTCGAAAACACGCAGTTTTAAAAAGTTCCAATACTTTATCCGAGGAGGGAGGGGGAACGGAGAGGTTCTTGTCTGCGCTTTATACTTCCGTGTGAACAATCCGAACCATCTTCAAGAGGGATTTTTTAGTGGCCATCATGCGAAAGATTGTCTGTCATAGTGCTATGATTCTTACATTTTTTTTCTACTAATTTCCATACAAAATCTGCTTCATGGTGGAGAGGGAGGCTTGAAATTGTCGGTACTGGTGTTGCACAATATTTAAATAGTTCATAAATCATGTATTCACGTGCAATATGCATTTACTGAAAGTGCGCTAAAATTAGCAACACAGTGCAAAAAATGGTTCCACACATTGCGCATTATCTATCTATTAATTCAAAAATCTTCAGAATGTTTTATGTAATTTATGGATATCATAGCATTCACCCTTCAATTTTTTATCTGGCTGTTTCCAGAAAGAAATATATGATCATAACAGGATCAATATTTGATATAATTAGCTCTATTTTGCGTTCTGACTTGTTGTTTACATTATAAGGAGGAGGATTCAGGTAATTCTATCATTTCATATAGAGGGTCTTGTTTCCCGGACTGAAAAAAATCCCGGGATTCGGGATTTTTATTTTTCAAATCCCGGGACTTCCCGGGATCCCGGGAAAAATCGAAATTTTCTAAAAAACAATGAAAAAGTTTATGGAACGATTTCTTAAGCATTTTTAATTAAATTCGATCAACTAATAACCATTATATTCGAAAGAAAATACATATTTCATAGACATTTGATTGTGTGAGGGCAGTTGGAGACATTCAAAGGTATTTGAAAATTTTCAAATAAAGTTCATCTTCTTCTGCAATAGGTTAACTTGGACTATAGGTTAACTTCTGCCTTACTTATCCGAAGGAATTTTTTGACAGAACTTGATGATATTTCTAGAGTAATCCCTTATAAGAATTTTATGACGGAGTTCAAATGGCAGTGTTAGAATGGTGACTTGAAAATTTCAAACGGCAATTTCTTAAGATATTATTTGTCCGGATTTTGTTTTTTTTTCTTTAAAAAAATGTGTGACTATTTCAATTATATTTGGATATACATTCATGTTAACATTTTAGAATTTCGATAATTTTTTTTGATGAAATACATTGAAGAAACTGTGGAACAAATCCAGAATAATTCAAGACAGACCCTGTCAACAAACTTCTTGTTAAACTGATATGAATATCTTCAAAAAAAATCCTTTTAAAATTCTTTCAAAAATTTATTTATGATTTCCATTTCAACATTTCTATCCCGAAAGTCCATTGATCTTTTTTCTTGATTTATTTGGCAGGATGACAACTTAAACAATTTCTTCAGATATTTTTCTTTTGTGGTTTTTACAACAGCTTTTATATTTCTATTATTCCTATTATATGGTATTAAATTAAATTCTTCGATTTTATTGTACGATTCGCTTTATTTTTTTTTGAAATTTGATATTGCTCTGTTTTTCATCATAAGTTATCACAGAAATTTCTTCAGAAGATCTTAAAAGGGTTTGCTGTTCCTTCTTGTAAATAAATTCCTGATTTCTCTTAGAAATTTCGTCAAAATTATCACTTGTATTATCTCTAGTGATTGTTGAAATGAGTTCCGCAGAAAATTTCGCCTGACTTAAAAACAAAATATCTCAACGAATTTTATCGGAAATATCTTTACGAAATCGTCAACAAATATTTCAAAGATTGTCAAAGTCCTGCAGAGGTTAGGGATTGTTTATCCGTTTTCTTTTGAAAATTCTGCGAATTTTCCTCATAATTTAAACGTAAATGTGCAAGCAATTGATCAGGGCTGTTGAGTATTATATAACAACACAGTATTCTTAAGGGATAACTAAAGAAATATCAAAAACTACTTGCAACAGTTTACATATTTCACATATTGTAAAAATGTTGAACATTGCCATAAATTCCAAGAATACTACCAGAACAATCTAGCTTAAAATAAATCATTTTCTTTCACATTCCGATATTCTGTCTGGTAATTCAGTTTTATTATAATTGTAATGTAACGCCACATAAATGAAACATGGATAGGCAGTAATAAATTGTAAAATGTAAAATCAATGTAAAACAAAAGATTTCGGCTCAGTTATGCCCATGTGGCGCCCGAGCCTTCCGAATAAACGAATAAGTAGAAAAAATGAAAAATGATTGACATAAATTCAGCTAAAGTATCTTTGGTTTAATTAGTTGGACTTTCATCTAAACTTGATTTAAGTAGAAATAAACTATACCTGACAGATAGCGTAGAATTGGATGGAAAAAAGGAAACATTGATAAAGAGAAGATTTCAAAGTGAAAAGATTTGTTTTAGTATCGCCATTTTTTTTTTCGGGAAATCCCGGGAATTTCTGAAAAATATCCCGGGATTCGGGATTTTTCAGATCCCGGGATATCCCGGGATTTTTGTCTCGGGAAATCCCGGGCAAGACCCTCTAATTTCATATAGGAGGATTCACGTAAATCTATAATTTTCCATTTATATTTCAGATTTGAAATCGAACACCCAACAAGGATCAAATTGGGAAAGGAACCAGGCATCAACCAAAAGTATTTTGTGCACCTGAACGTCTTCCATTGAACTTTACCCTTCCACTAACACCCAAATTCCCGTGACGCCTAGGCCTGAAAGAATGTAGAGGTCTCTTTGTACTTTCATAGGTGTCCAACTAATCTTCCTTTCCCATCCCTCAGCTGTCGCAAGGACGTGGCCAGGACAGCACTCGACCGCTGGAGGATTGCGTCATTCTTGTCTAAGAGTAAGAGATTAGTCCCAAATCTTTGTACTTTGGTAACGAACAGGAAGGATGCAACCCTCATAACAACTATCCAGGGCTGTACCACCTACGAATTTGTGCGACTTGCTTAACCCTTTGGAGCCGGACTGTTTCGCCACTGCTGCCGCAATCTCGCTGGCCTCGAACACGTTTGTTAGGGTCGGTTTCATCACCGGGGTCATATATGACCCCTCCGGCCCCAAAGGGTTAATGCTAATGCTAATGCTAAAATGAAAATTTTAACACGAACTGTGATTGATATAACTAGAATGTTTATCTCCTTTTATGTCAATTCACTACTAAATTCATTGTCTTTGCACACATATCGAGGAAAATATTGATTTTTATTAACATTACTTCTTGGCGTCCGTGTTAAGGCGAGGCAAATTTTGACGTTTTTGTGTATTTTTTATTTATTAGTCAACATAAACAAAGATTTTGTACCAATTATATATTCGCCATAGTTTATGTTTAGACAATGCTAGTAAAATGTCATTTTACAAGAATGCGCAAAGTTTGGAAGTTAGGTGCGCACATGGTATGTTCAGGAGAAATGAACAAGCATATTCATAAGACTTTTTAAGACTTCTCCGAAAACACCTTCTTCTTCTTGGCGTAACGTACCAACTAGGACAATGCCTGCTGCTCAGCTTTTCACTTCCACAGTTATTAACCCAAGTTTTCAGGGGAGAGATGAAAACTTAAGGCGGTAGCTGGTGGAACGCTTACCAATAGAGAGCACTCTTCTTCTTCTTCTTCTTTATGGCTCGACGTTCGCATTGGAACTTGGCCTGCCTCTCTTTATTCAGCTTAGGGTTCTTAGAGCACTTCCACAGTTATTAATTGATCTTTGCCTGCCATTGCATGAATGTGTAAATTGCGTGGCAAGCACAATGATATACTATACCCAGGGAGTTGAGAAAATTTTCCCGACCGGAACGGGAATCGAACCCGTCGTCTCCGGATTGGCGATGCATAGCCTTATCCACTAGGCTAACTGGAGAGAGCACTCATGTACGGTGAAAAATATAAACAGTTATGAGCCTTTGCACGAATCTGGCCTACTGCTCAGTGGCCAGAGAGTGAGCAGGACAGGGAAAATTCGTGCAGAGGCTCATTTACCCTCGAGCAGTCGCGTCTTTGTCTATCTGCAACGGCGCCACGCTCATGCTGTGTACCACAAGCGTGTATTTTTCATAGTGCGTGTACTCAGTATGACCCATTTTGCATGTGCATATCGTATAGGATAATTTTCCAATTGTTGCACGGCTAAAAACTCGCCTATTGTTGCACACTCCATGTTATTCTTATGAGGTGTGCAAGAATTGGCGAAGTGTAGTGTTATTGGAAATATGCTGAATGTCGTTATTGAAAAGAGACGTCTAGAACTGTGTCCTGCTAGTTGTTCCGTCATGCACATACGTCATGTCTTAATATGTAATGCTTAGGAGATTAACGAAAACACGTGTGTTCGGTCAAATATCCATTGCGTGGAAAGTCAAGGAAAATAGGTTTGTTATGTAAGCCTCGCTTGAAGCACTGCCCGTGAGAACCCTGTCATCTGTACACCAGCTAATCCGTATCTTCGTACACAGCTAAATACTGTACTGTCAACCAAGGATCGGTATATTCGCCTCACTCCATTCATATTCTCTCCTCTTTGCTGAAGCGAATCGAGAAAGATGCAACAAACGGATTGTCGTGATCAAACACGCAACCCCATCATCAGTGGGAAGCGAAGGGCAAGCTGCTTGACATGGATATTCGTTGCCGATCGTCGCAGTTTGGATCGCAAGCGAATGAATGAATGGCGAATGGCGACGAATGCTGGTGAGCGATCGAAGCGGCTATTATCATAATTAGAAGAGAATTTCTGCAGGTAATGCATACATTTTTAGTGTATTGTTTTTGAAATGCTAGATTAGCAAAGAAATTAATAAACATATTTTGAAAACTTCAAATATTCGTACACGCAATATCACTCACTAATTGCATCACCGCTCGATCGCTTGCGATGCGAATGTGGACGAATGTTTAAATTCCATGTGTGGCTTCCCACCGTTCGCCGGTGTTTGCTGTCGTCGCTGACAAGCAAACACACAAACTAAAGCGACAACCGTTCACTGCTGACTGTATTCGAATGTGGAAGAAGATGAAAACTGGAAATCAGGAACCCTGCTGTCAACCGGCGAAAAGCCTACGGGTAAATATTAAAAAATGAATAATAATGCTGTCTAGCGCATTGTTTCCAATCGGCCACTATTGTAGTCTAGTCCCAACTGCAAGCTTTTTTCCAATCTTAGCGTCAATTGTCTTCTAGATACTTCTAGATAGATTCATCGAATCAATCGAACCCGTATGTTAAAATATAGTCGATTCCGTGTCAAATTGTTTTCTTGATTTCTACTTCTCTGTGTTCATCTCTTCTGTCCTTAAATTGATATCGGTCCAAAACCCACATAAACATGTAACTGAACTTCTGATATTTTTTTCTGTTGGTGTCATAGCACCATCTAAGAGATAAATATAAGACAAAAATACGCCAAGTTGGTCAGTTGACTTTAATAAAACAAAAATTGCTTGCCAACTATTATGTATTCATCCCCCTACAAATACTATGAAAAATATTCAAATTCGTTCTGTCCTATCGGTCCTACCAAGATAAACCATGTCATATTCTCATGCGCGGCCTAGAAATGTCAATCTAGTCATACAAAAGTAACGTTGTTCAGTTATTAAAAAGCAATCCGTTTTTCGTCCAAACTGTCACGTCGAACGCATTGACGTCAACAATGCGTTTAAGTGTTCGCACGTTAGCTTCGAATCTATCAGCACAATTAAGTGCTGCAAATCTCCTTCCCACTATTGATTCTTCGGTCGATTTTTATTGCTTTATTTAAAGAAAATATGACCAACTAACATTGCAAAAATTCGAAAAAGCGACTATGACATTAATAAATTACTAATCAAAATCAACCGAGAAACGTGGGAAATAGAGCCCAAACAACATTTTGAAGTCAGCTGGCTGTAAAAGGTTCCAAAACCAGTCACAAATCCTATAAAACTTTTATTAGGATTTGTAACGATCATCAAAACCTTCTCAAATCCTATTGCTTGGGAATAGACTCTACTGAGCCCTGGCGGTTCCTCCGTGTTTATCGAGCATGTCTGATGCATATGATCAACCATACTCCATCTGCAGCAGCCGGTTCGCGATGAACCGTTGGAGGCGCATTGAAGTGTTAAAAAGGTGATATGTTTCACTAAAGAACACTACATTACAATAATCAAAATGAAACTCCTTCACTTTAATACCGTCAACCCCTGCGAACTTGGCCAGGGATTATGAACGGCCCCTATTATGTATACTCAAAATACTGGACGAGCATATCAAAGGATCGTTTTTAAAGGCTCACGAGTTAAGTAAAATACAGTTACAGAATAGCGTTAAACTACACTCTAGCCTGGTGTAAAAAAGAGGGACTAAACGTCAATCCCTCAAAATAGTTATTTATGTAACGAGTTGCAAAATGATTATTTTTACAGCACGAGTTGTACATTTATCCAACGAGGCTTGCAAATTGTTGATTCAGTATTATCATGAATTTGATGTTAACTAAATAAATGAATGAATTGAACAGATCGATGGTAGATCTTATCAACAGCTGCCAAGCAATACATACCAGACATCAGAGTGTTTGATTCTTATCATAACATCTGCATATCATTCTGGCGGCCTTTAGTGCTCGTAAATGCTGGATATAATTGTTATCGGGAAATATAAATTCTATGGGTTTTCAAAAGCGAAAACTGCTTACAAATTACAACAAATATTATTGTATTTTTATTGTAACAACGATTCATTTGATGTCATTCAATTAATTGTATTTGTATTGTAAGAACAATGAAAAAACATAAGCATATATTATTTTCTTGTGAAACATGCCCTAAAAATGTCTCATAAAAACACAATACATTCTATTGTTTTTCGCAAAAATATGTATGAAAATTTTCTCAAAATTTTATGGTTAACCCTCTAATACCCAAATTTTGGATTTTGATCTAAATATCATTTTTCGTCATTTAAAATCGATTTAAACATGTTTTGGAAGATGATTCTTTTTAATTCTCGATTTCGTCAATTTCAGTTTTTTGGGGAACGGAATTTTTGAGATGAAAACATTTTGAGATTTTATGATTATTGGTTATTTTAAATTTTTTTCACAGAAAAATTTATTTTCCGTGTAATTTTAAGGAAAATAATTTTAGAGTGTATTCAATTCCATTAAACTATTAAACAAGGATAGAATGATTTGGGAAAAAAATTAAAATATGTCAATTGTAGCGATTTAATACAAAATAAACAATGACTTCTAAAAGGTGACTAAATCATCAATTTTTCAATGATTTAAAAAAAATGTAAATACGCTTCAAAATACACCAAAAACCATTTTGAGATATACAGAACAGCCCTAAATATCAGCCAAAAATATAAAAAGTTTGATTTTTCACGAAACAAAAATTACAAAAATGCTTAAACTATACCCCGTCTAAAGGCGGGATTGGGTATTAGAGGGTTAAGATACATAACGGACACCATTTTTTATTGTTAAAGTGCCATTTACCATTCGCCGAATGGTATAGAACAATAGGGGTGATGGTGAGTCTGTTGTGCAAATTACAATACGTTTGATGGTAAATAATTTTCGAAAAAATGGTGTCGTAACAATACATCGTATTTTTATGATATTTTTTATCAGGGCCTGGCCAAATTAGATATATAGGAGCTGATTTTTTAAGGAATTTTTTTTTCTCCCAGTTTTTAATCAAAATGTATGGTTCTAATAGCTGCAATCATATTATTATATTAGAATCTAATAGTAAAAAATAAATTTATGCCAATTTAGATCGTTACAGGCTGAATACCGCGCTATGGCCAAAACTCCGGGCTGGCCAAAACTGTAGCTTCTACCCTACTAAATAAAAAACTGAACTGAAGTGAACATCTAAAGCATGCAGTAAACCAGACAACATCTGCTCTTTGGGCCTGTCGGATAGTGATTAGATGAAATTGGGGGCTAAAACCCAGGATAATAATTCACTGGATTTGCTTGGCAGTTGTTAGATACAAAGTCTCTTATGTCTCTCTGGTCTGGTTGCCTAAAACCAAAACAGCCCAACGAGTGCTGGCTAAACATTAACGTTTAGCAACATTGTCAATAACAGGAGCTATTCGAAGTACTCCTGGTTTAACACTAGATGCCTTCACCCTCCTTTGGCATTAGGGTCATTTTTGACCCAAACCGTACACTACGTCAGCGAGATGCTGCCAACGAGAGGCAAAAGGAATGCATTTGCTTCTCTTGCACCAATTTGTGCAAAAAAATGTGTCTTACAGTTAAAAAGATATAAGAGCATCTAACAGGACATTTTTGGAAATCTTAACCAATGTTACTGTTACATCCATTCGAATTACAAAATGTTAACTGGATTAAACCAAATTCCATCTTAGATATACCATATAACGTTTTGATTGATGATCGGAATCAGGAGGACCAAAAATGTTTCGACCAGGATCTATTGTATTGTATACTGGTGGTTCAAAAATGAGTGATAGA
>NC_085136.1:274667084-274842084 GCF_035046485.1 Aedes albopictus
TTTAATCTAGAACCCCAATTGAGATTTCTTCAGGAATTGCAATGAGAATTTACCCAGTTGTTCGTCTTGGAATTTATTGCCATTTTGGAATTGAGGGGGTTAGAAGCAAAGGGGTGTAAAATCTACTTTCGAGTAAATGAGGTTTAAAGTTTTCCTCCAATTTCTCATTACATATAAAATGTATGGAGTTTCAAAATCAACTCAATTTTCTCTGATTTATTGTAATTTTTCTAATTATCGCAGAAACAATCTTAAAAAAGTTCCTGAAAGCTTGAAATCTGAAGAATTGTATGATATGCTCAGCTCAAAATCGACAAAATGGTCACTTACATCCCTTTGCATCTGGGCCCCTCAATTCTCAATTGAGCCTTAACCGCCCGTAGATGCTAATCCAGTATCGCCAGATCGGCTACACTAACACAAGGAACCAATGAGATATCTATCAGGGGCTAGCGAGCATCTTCCGTGTGAGAATGTTTGTTATCTTCTGGTTTTTGGGCGACAATGGAGCTTGCCACGTCAGGTTGCAAGTAAATGTAGGGAAGGGGAAGGAAGCAATGGTTGCAATCGTTTGTATTCACGGCAAACCTAGCATGTATACCTCTGCGTCTGCACAAATTTATGCGCGGGTGTCGGATTGTTGATGGGATATGGTTGGAAACGGGTTCACATATTGGTGCGTGGATGCCAGGCGTAAGGTGAAAGATTACTGTGTTTATTAGTCTGAAGATGATGCGGCACAGTTCGTTTGATTGCATAACTCGTAGGCGTTATCCGATAGATTGACACTGTGCTGTAAAAGTTAGAAGGAAGTTTAACGGCTATTTCAACCTGTTTTCTGTTCTAGCGATGGCGAGCGAGGAGAGAGAAAGTAAGGTCTGGGACCAATTAGGCAGGGGCACCTGTTTTAGGCACTTGCTGCTATAAATCAGTCAATTTCAAACTGATTGACTTGCAGTTTTGAACATGGCTAGATCTGATCGTCTCTCAGAAATCAGGTCAATCGGCTCAAATTTGACTGAGTTGTACAAGCAAGTGCCCAAAATAGGGGCTTCTGCCCAAATGGTCCAAGGCCCTACATAGAAAGATACAAAATCGGAGAAAAGGGACGGGTCAGGTATTGGTATTGAACCCAGGACCTTCTACATACGAATCAGAAGCGGTATTGACCACCAAGTCCGTCAATTTCCGTGGGTATTTCGATGTGACTCTTCACTGTTCAATTTACCTAACTTTGAGTAATCCTTCCACTGGCCACACCAAATCCGCAATGCTCATTAATTACAAAACTGTAACAAACTCGCTGTGCAGTGCCACTAAGTAGCAGTCCCATCATCATCTGTGTGCGCCTCTCCGCAAACAGCAATTTCAATTAATCTGCCTTTAAAATGATTAAATTGCTCCAAGAGCACTCTACCGAAATGAATAAAATCTGCCTTCCTTGTCCTCACCTCCTCCTCACCACACCATTGCGCATTATGCCGGAGTCGAGTTCCATCAATTTATTCTTCTGTCCACACAAAATACTCGCCCATCAGCAGCGAAGTAACAGAAGGAAGCAAACGGCAGCAAACAACCAGAAGAAAAGGCACGGATAAAAATCACCAAGCAGCGTCTCACTGCTGATGCTGGTTCGAATCCGAAATGCCCGTCTTCCTCCGGCCGGAGATGCCCCCCAACAGAATCTTAAAGCGAATAGTTCGGTTCCTACCGCACGTCTAGCTGTGAAAGAGACGCAACATTGAAGAATCCCCCAACGAATTGTGTGTGCGTGCGTGTGTCGTGGTCGTCGTTGGCCGCGCGCCGCCATGAAACCCGGAGAGAAAAGCCCGCGCAATAGCAGGCCCCCAGAGACGGCCAGGAGGTGAAACCCACGCCACCGCCACCATAAGCTAAAGCATCATCTTTCGCTGTGCACCGCACCGGTACGCTGCTGCGGCTTGGCGGACCAATAATAAGCGGGCGAACGAGCGGATGGAGCGATGGAGGGGGTGACTGCGTCATTTTTGCTCTTCTTATCCGCGCGCCGTTCACTGGAGCTGGTCGCTGTAGTGGAAGGGTGTGGATGGGCGCAAGGGAAGGGGAAGTCCCTTCCAGTTCTTTTATTGCCCTTTGGTAACGATTGGATGTTTGGTGGGGATGCCGTACATTTCGCTACAGCTTAACGGAATGATGTTACAAACTAGTGGTGGAGTGTCATACAATTATTATGATGTATCCGATCACCACGAAAACTGGTTACAATTACTAACTTCACTCCTTGTAATTTGGTACAATATTCAACAAAACCGAGAATGCTACCAGATATTTTGCAGTTTACTTACAATTTATAATATCTTGAACACAACAGACTTGGTAGTATTGGTACCATGGTAAGGGTGGTCAGCAAAGACTATTCAGTAGTATGGTACACGCTTGTATGGAAAAAATAAATCCTCGCTCCAGTCGGCTTTTTAGATTCCATTTAGGTCCCATATGAACTGTACAAAATTTCAGCGCAATCGGTGAAACTATAATTTAGCGCAAGCGGTTCAAAGTTTTCATAGGACTTACTATGGGAAAAGTTACACTTTCCGATAAAAAATCCCAGAGGTCGCCCCTTGTCTCCTTAATTCAAATCGATCAATGTTTCTTGTAGAAAAATCAATAATGAAACTTTCCTTCGAAGACAGCAAAACAATTGGATGCATGTGGAAAAAGTTATTGATTTATTACCGATTAGTGATCCAACGAACGGATTTTTATTTTGTTTTATCAGCAGCACTGCTGCTGCCGTTGTTGCATGTGGTGGCGGGAGGCATCGCCACCCCCAGAAACAGCAGCATCCAAGGCAGCAGCAACAGTGCTGCTAATAAAACAAAACAAAAAGCCGTTCGTTGGATCACTAATCGGTAATAAATTAATAACTTTTTCCACATGCATCCAATTGTTTTGCTGTCTTCGAAGGAAAGTTTCATAAATTATTTTTCTACAAGAAACGTTGATCGATTTGAATTAAGGAGACCAGGGGCGACCTCTGGGATTTTTTATCTGAAAGTGTAACTTTTCCCATAGTAAATCCTATGAAAACTTTGAACCGCTTGCGCTAAATTATAGTTTCACCGATTGCGCTGAAATTTTGCACAGTTCATATGGGACCTAAATGGGATCTAAAAAGTCGACTGGAGCGAGGATTTGATATTTGTCCCATACTACTATTCAGCCATTATCCCTCCTTATCATCAGCTTTGGAGTGACTTGCGCTCCATTGCCCCACCATATGCTGCTAAATGAAAATGAAATTAAGATTTTTCAGAAAATTGATTTTCCAATACATTTTGATCGGGACTTGGGCTTGGAGCTTGGAATGTAAAAAACGCAGTAGGCTAGACAAAGTTTGCCAGAGACGGGTAAATCAGCATAAAATCATCAATCATCAATTATAAAATACACGCAAAAAAACCGTTCTGATAAACGTGAACAAACAAACTCAAATATGAGAACAATTGATTGATTTAGCTTTATTTGAGAGACTTTCAGCCCTTGGCTGGTTCGTCTCTTGATATACAGTCATAGCACAATCATGGGTCACCCACAATTATGGGTCAATTCCGTTTGAATTGCATGGTGAACTGACTGACTAATAATTGTGACAGAGTGACCCATAATTGTGCAATGACTGTAAGAACAAGCAAAAATAAACCGTGAACTGTAACTAGTTCCAGCGATCCTATAACAGTTCCCCGAAAACCAATTACTCCGAATGACCGACGGTTCATTCGACGCGGAATCTGGTCCCATTGTTTTCCTATTGAAAATGGTTCCAATCGGTTCAGTCGTTCCGGAGTTATGGTCATTTAGGTGTTCCGGACCGGTACCCCAGGAAGGGGCCAGATATGAAAATGTTACAAAACCATGCATGCGATACATCAGATCGCCGCTTTTTCGATAATCTGATGAACGGCAAGCAGGAAAATAGTCTCAAGCCATATCTGAAGCGGTAGTGTTCCGGAATCGGTTCCGGATGTCCCACCGGAAGTGGCAATATAAAAGTGAGCCTAATCCATGCATGCGACACATCAAATAGCGGCTTTTACGATAACCTGATGAACAGTGAGCAGGAAAATAGCCTTAGATCCAGCAGATACTACCGGTAGTGTTCCGGAACCGTTTCCGGGTGCCCCACCGGAAGTGGCCAAATATGCAAGTGAACGAAATCCATGCGTGCGACACATCAAATCGCGGCTCTTTAGATAGCTTGATAAACGATTATCAAGAAAATGGTTTCAGACCATATTTGGAAAACCAGTAGTATTCCGGAACCGGTTCCGTGTGTCCCGCCGGAAGTGGTCATGTTGATAGGACCAAGCCCATGCATGCGACACATCAAATATCGGCTTTTACGATAACCTGATGAACAGTGAGCAGGGAAATAGCCTTAGATCCAGCAGATACTATCGGTACTTTTCTGGAACCGGTTCCGTGTGCCCCGCCGGAAGTGGTCAAGTATAGAATTGAACAAACCCCATTCATGCGACACATCAAATAGCGGCTTTTTCGATAACCTGATGAATGGTAAGCAGAAAAATTGCCTTATATTAGCAGAGACTACCGATAGTGTTTCGGAACCAGTTTCGGATGTCCCGTCGGAAGTGGCCATGTATGAAAGTTAACCAAACCCATGCAGGCAACACATTAAATCGCGGCTCTTTAACCCAATGAACAGTTAGCAAGAAAATGGTTTCAGGCAATCTTTGGGACAACCAATAGTATTCCGGAACCGATTCCGGGTGTCCCGTCGGAACTGATCAAATGTAGATGAGAGCCAAACCCATGCATGCGATACATTAATTTGCGGCTTTTTTGATAACCTGATGAACGGTTTGCAAGAACACAGCCTTTGATCACATCAGAGACTTCCGGTAGTATTCCAGAACCAGTTCCGGTAGTCCCGCTAGAATTGGTCAAATGTAAAAATAAACCAATCCCATGCATGTGACACATCACTTCGATAACCTGATGAACAGTAGGCAGGAAAATAATCTCAGACTATAGCTGAACCGGTAGTGTTCCGGAATCGGATGCAGGTGTTCCGCCGGAACTGGCCGAACACAAAAGTAAACCAAACCCATGTATGCGACACATCAAATCACGGCTTTTTCAATAACTTGATGAATGATTTACAAGAAAATAGCCTCAGATCACATTAGAGACTACCGGTAGTGCTCCAGAACCGATTGTGTATGTCCCGCCAGAATGACCAAAATGTAAAATGTATCAAATCTATACATGCGACACATAAATTCGCGGCTATTCACAAAACCTATTGAACAGTTAGCAAAAAACCAACCTCAGTCCATATTTGAGACAATATGTATGTATTGTCTCGGAACCGGTTCCGGGTATCTCACAGGAAGTGATAAAAAACAATGAAAATAATCTTGTCAAAACTGATAATATCTTAACAAAACTGAATCAGGCTCATCAAATCAGTAGAATCGGGGTTGCATGGGAAAATTTTAGTTTAATTGCATCAACCTCGAATAAAGTTTTTCTATCCCCTTTTGCGTCTAACTGCGCTGCCATAGTACCGCGTGAAAGTGAGAGTGGGAGTGCGCGTACAAAGGATTTGCGTGGATTTGCTGTTGTTGATATTCTTTTTTTGCGGCTTCGCACACGCGCACTCCCACTCTCACGCGTAACTATAACGGCGCCCTAAGATGACTGCGCAAAATTTTGCTCCGACTGGATGCTCCTCGCGCTCTGTGATATGGTTCTAATTTGAATTGGATTTAGTATGTTAAATTTCACTTGCTTGCATTTTTTGGTCAAATTTTATGAATCTAGTAACCCATGATAATACAATGTAGCCTAAAGTTTGCAGGATAAAAATGTATCGAAGACTGTAAAGTGATTTTTGGTTGTGAAAAAGCTATATTTTAACTTGTTATTATCGTCTTGATATTGATCAGCCTCCAGTAATAGTAATAGTAATGAAGCAGTCAACTAAGAGGTCTGATATTTTTCAGCTCTGCCTATACATTGAACATAACGTCGGAATATGTGCCATCAATAAGTTTCCTAACTCGACGATGGCTTGGATAAAATTCTTTTATAAATAAAGTATTCACAGGATTCAGGACTACGACTTACGTCGACAGAAAGATCATGAGTACATATTTGAAGAGAAAGGCACTATCACCACTAGGTGGATAAATCCGGGTTTTTGTGCTCAAGTCAGCTTTTTTTTGTGATTCCGCTGGTGGTTTGACCGGAAAATGGCACCTAAATAGTTTTTGTGTAAATGTGAAAGTGTATTTGTTCCGGGAGTATACAAACGGTGAAGATGGGAAGATTATAAGTGTGATGATGAACATGCACAACCTCAAGGAAGTTCAGAAGCATTTTGCATGAAGCGTAGAGCATCGCTGGAGCCAATCTCAAGTATTGCGCGTGATAAAAGTGCGGTTAGGAATGTTTTTGGTAATCATACAATAAGGAGTATCTGAAACGCATTTCTTTAATGAGCTGGTGTGTGTGCAGTGCATCACTTTTTAGTGATTGAAACAACAACAAAAAAATACCATCGAAATAATAATAAGAAAAAAATGAACTTCAATCAAAACTATCTGCAAGAATGCCGATTATACAAAACCGGAAGAATGACAGCTTAAAAGCAACTCAAGATATGGGTGAGACCTTTCCAATATGTATTTTATGATATACTATGTCACACTTTATTCATTCACATATATTTCAATAGTTTTAACTTTATAAAATCTGGAGCGTTTGGTATCGTAAAACTAATTTATACGTTATAAATGGACCATCACTCAGAGGTCGTGGGACTTTAACGTTTTGGTTTATTTTCAGAGAGCGAGTAAAGGCGCTTAAGCCTAGCCAATAGGGCCAGGACACGTAAATACCTGTGTTCCATCCCAGGAAGGACCAAGGGGTGGTATTAACCTTCTTAGCATCGTCGCCCCCACCGATTTTCACCGTATTTTGATTTTGCATTTTCATAAACTGAGTGGTTGGTACGAGATGTCCCCACTCATTGTCTTTATTGTTGAATTAAAAACGCTACACAGTAGGCCTGGCCGCTTTAATGCTTGCAATGCATCTCTGGTGTACTGCAATCATTAATACTAACAAGTAAAATGATAGATGTCGTCGATTCTATCATTTTCCAGGATTCTTTCAATGAATGGCTGTGTTTGTGTAGACTAGACTAGACTAGACTAGAAGGTATTTTTGGAGTAATCGCATCCGAAACTCCTAGCAGGAATTCTTGGAACCTACCAGCAGGAATCCGTGAAGGAATCCTAACAGGAATTTCTGTGTACCCCAAGAGGAATTTGTAGTTTTCCGCTGAGACTAGATTCAGTAAAATGAAATAATGGCAGACAAAGAAAGCCCTCCAATTAATAACTATGGAATTGCTTACTAAGTTGAAGCAAGGCTGGCCAAGTCCCAGTGTGGATGTAGAGCCATAAAGAAGAAGAAGAAGGTTTATGAGCAGCCCCATACTGGTTGAAAAGGTTGGATATGGCTGGGCACTCGAAGAGCAGACATACGTTAATTTATAAAATTGTTTGCCTCTTTGCAAATGCAACGCGACATTTATTCATTATTTAATTTTTATATGACACCAAAAAACATGAATTAAAATCATTATTAAATGTGATACTGGGCGAAACACCATTGTTTTTGTGTTTGTGTTTTGTTATATCTTTTAAATAGGGTATCGGGATGCTTCGTTGGCATAGTGGTTTTGGTTTAACGTAAACCAAAAACTCAAACGAACACGCATAACTGGAGATCGGAAAGGCTACGCGACAAATAACTGTAACATTTCGTTTCAATTTTAGCACTTTAGAGCATTAATATATAATGAAAATGTCACTTTGTTTAGCTTTTGTAGACGCCACGATTCTTCGGCTTAGTTTGTAGTCTATACAGATGATCATAAATGACTTGATTCTGGGACTTTTCGAATTGACTTTTCGATAACTGAACATATGATGCCACGGTCAAAGACGCTATTTTGAAATTGTATATTTGTTTTCAATGAATAATAACATTTAGTATGGGGTTTTACGACTGGAAACTTCATGGAAAGGGGGATGGCTTTCTCAGTCTTTGAATCAAGAAACGATTTTTATCTACATTTACATTGTTAAATGTTAAAATACATGTTTTCAGCGACCCTTGAAGAAGGCCAAATCCCTAGGCCGAAAAGTCGGGAATGTAGATAAAAATCGTTCTTGATTCAAAGACTGAGAAAGCCATCTCCCTTTCCAATGAATAATAACTATTTTACAAATTAAACGTGGGCCGAATATTGAGAACATTGTTTTCACTATGTACCCAAATCTTGGCTCATTAGTAAAGTGACGTCAAAAACATCGTTAAAGTGACGTCAACAACATTGCTTGCGTATGAACCAGAAAGAACGAACAGGAAGAAAGATTTTGTGTGCGGTGACTGTACAAATATAACACAATAATTGAGTTGCGTTGTTTTCGTTACTAAATTAAGAAATTACTGTATTTAAAGTAAGTTATTTATAGTTTTGTGAAAATTTAGCTCCGAAAATGTAATTGAAAAGTAATATTTATGAAAAAACAGTGACAATACTTCAGCAGAAATATTGAAAAAATGAGAGAATAAGTGGTGCTAGCGCTCGGAAAGCAATAGGCCAACGTTGTATCCACTAATAGGCCAATTTTTGTACCTACCGTAGACCAACATTGCTTACCATCGCATCGATTTTTTTCAACGTAATTAAGCAAGTTCTTGAATATTTACGTTAGTTTACTTCCAAGTGGTGAAACATGCATTGTCTAGAGTATGTGATGGGGTAAACATATCATGTCCAGTGCTATTAATTCACGAGTTATGGTCAAAATTGTCAAAGCGGCTTGCATATTTCGCCAACTTATAGTACATATACCCTACAAACAATTTTGAAAGAACTGGTATGTTTAGAATAAATAATAATTTGTTTAATCCTTTGTAATGCCAAGCAAACCAGGCAGGGATTCAACTCGTACTACATTGTTTATATTTCAAGCTTTACGCATATGTTGTAATAAACGAAAACGAATTTATTTAAACAAAACTGATGGGTTTTATAGGGTAGAAATCTGCTTCGTCATATGCGCTAATTCCAGTCATATCAGACTTGATTTGTGGGGCACGGTGAGATACGTACAGTATCTAGCCATGCACAAAAATTGAAGTCAATTCCTTTGAAACTGACTGAGTTAGTTATAGCAGTAAGGGCCCAAAATAGGCCCCCCTGCCCAAATGGACCCAAACCCGATTTCAAATTGTTACACGATCACTTTTTAGCTAAAACGAATCGAAATCTTAGTATGGATCCGAACAAAACTCGTACATTTTACTTCCCCTTACTGAATCAAATCCCAACTACCGCGAAACAATAATGACAATGTCGCAAATTGCATTTGTTGTGATAATGCACTCTATGCAACAATAGGTTTGTCCCAACTTGAGATAAACATTGTACACCACGAGTTTATAGATTTCGAAGCCTTGGATTATGATTTTCGAGGTATAACTCCGAGTCGGTAAACAATGTAAGGGACCGTCCATATACCACGTGGACAACTTGGAGGGGGGAGGGGGTTCGAGAAAAGTCCACGCTTGTCCACGGAGAGGGGGGTGGGGGTTCGTCAAATGTCCACGTGGACAACATTGACATAAGAATTAAGAAACAAAGATTTACAAACGAAATAAATTATGTCGCATTATTAATGAGATTTTCTTCAACAACAGTTCTTTACACTTTATATTATTATACATTGTTTTTAGTTGGACGTGACTTCTTCAAGGAAAAAAAATCATGATATTGATTCATCGACTAATTTGTTTTAAGTTATCACAACTTCTAATTACTTAATTTTTTCATCGAGGAATAATTCGGAGATTTTTAATGGAGTGTAGACCATGCAAATGTTGGTGTTTCAGTCAGAGAGTTTTCATTGAAGTTCTGTGTGGATTTCTCGAAGTTTCAAATCAAATTTTGTAAAATTCTTCGAAGTTTCAAAATACATATAAAGATTTGCAGGTTTATCTAAAACATTTTTTTTTGAGCTTTCTTTAAAATTCAAGATGTTTCTATAGGTTATTGAAGTCTAAAAGTAATATAATTAAGTTTCGACTCTTGTTTTTGTAAGATACTGAGAAATATAATCTTATCTCAACAAAAATCTAAAAAAAAATACTTTATCTCAAGTTAAGTTAGGTTATGTTAAGTTAAGATTCGTAACATAAAAAAAAAACATTTTAAAAACCACCATCTTCAAGATTGAACAGACTGAGCAATTACTTACATTAGGCGATGGGCATCACACGAAACACCAAATGATCACACAAAACACCCAGTGGGGAATTTTCCGTTTGACGAAAATTTTTCACTGACTGGAGCGGGAATCGCTCACAAACGTTAAGCTCAATAAAAAACAATGTTAAAAACTTGTAGCTACCTATTTTGTTCCTCTTTGAGAAAGACTTTAAAATGAAGTCACTCAAAAAGTTTTCTTCTTGTATTTTTTTATTTATTGATGTTGTTTGTATTTTGTATTTTTGTAGAATATTTGTTATTCATAAAGTAATTAATTATAGGTATTTGAGGCAATGTTTACGAAGAAAAAAGAAAACATTATTCAAAAAACTTTTCAAAATAAATTTTCCGTTTATTTTAGATATATTAAAAAAAACTTTTTTTTTCGGAAGTCCACGTGGACATTGGGGGAGGGGGGTAGGAGTCAATGAAAAGTCCACGCTTGTCCATCGGGAGGGGGGAGGGGGTCAAAAATCATGAATTTTCTGTCCACGTGGTATATGGACGGCCCCTAACGCTGTTTGGGATAAAAAGTAATCGCTGCGTCTTCTATGTTGGTTGGTCTGTCCCTCTTTTGTCCGACAATTCACCTCTCTGCTCCTGCTTACACTTGTAGTTCAAATGTCCTTGTTTTCATTCACAATTTTTTGATTCAATGCTCATTACAAATTCCCTTACAATTTCACTGTGGTCATTTAACTATACTATCAGCCGAATTCATTGAGAGCCTGAATTTGTAAACTTTTCAAAATCTTTCGGCCACTGTGCACCACACCGCCAACATGCGCGCACTGTGCTCTATAATGAAGAGCGAAATGACCCAAGATCGAATCCGGATTGGATCAGATCAGTGGCTGACTTGGCTGGCGGAATCAGACGAAGCCAACGACGACGACGACGACTATCACTCGACGGATCAGACGACTGAGGGAGAAGAAAAGTAGAAGGGAACGCGCTATACAAGCAGTCTCGAAGTAGGTAGCATCAACAAAACGGCAAATAGCAACACAGCACTGAACGCGGTGTCCGCGTGACGTAGGGTGAACGAGGAAGAAAGGGGAAAGACGAGCCAAGCGGACGAGAGCTAAATCGTATCGGAAAATCTCGAATCGAGTCAAGCGCGTCCTTTAGGTTTGGGTTTATAATTTTGTACTAAGCTGAGGATGCTTGCTTTTTATGGGAGATCGGCGAAGAGCAACATATACGTACGTAACGTATACGACGAATATGGACGAGGGTGGGGTGAGACGAAGTGAGGAACGACAATGACCAGCGCGCAGGGAAGTCAGGACAGGAGGGAGAAGAAGCATCGTGGTTTGTGGTGGAAGAGACGGAAAAGTGGAAATCGAAAAAGAACCGGTGCTGATGGCTTTGTTTGCATGCGATGTGTGATGCGACCGGCAAACCGTCGATGACTGAAATTGACTGCACAAGCGGGTTTGAGAGGAGGGCTGGATGGATGGAGGTGGATTGGTAGAAGGAAGCAAAGGGTGGGAGGCACATACAACAACTGCGAGGAAGGTTAGCGGCAGCATAGGCTGAAGCTGAAGCAGCCGGCCGGTTAGAGAAACGACAATCGAATGGAGAAAATGGTGATGATGGGCTTGGGCTGCCAGATGGGGTATTTTGGTGTATTTCTTGGAGATACTCAATATTTTTTAGATATTGGACATAAGGTGAATTCTCATTAGAATTACTCCAAAAATCTTTCGACGTAGGAATCATTCCTATGCATTAGGGTAGTTCAAACATGCATACACACGTTGGTTTCAATGATCTGTTACGAATGAACCAGACCTTCATAGCGTTTTAGGTGATCTAGAACAACCACACTGTTGTAACTAGAAGTAACCACACTGTTGAAGCTGTATGTATTGTACAAATAACGCACATATATTGACATGCATTGCTCTATATAAACCATTAAAGTTGAATTAAAGTGGCAAGTGGCGCCACTATTGTTGAATTACGATTATACTAGTATAATCGTAAGTCAGCAATAGTGACGCCACTTGCCACTTTCATACAACTTTAATGATTAATGTAGGGCATTGCTCGTCAATATATGCGCTTTAAGGACAGACTTGTTAGAATCCCAAAATGGCCGCCACAATGGCCAACTTTGGCATATACTCACGATTTCGAGCGCACAAATCTCTTCGTAAACAAAACCAGCGCAACTGATCTTTTTATTTGAAGATTATTAGAAGTGAGCAAGAACAGAATAATAAAATGCAAGCTTAAAATGCTTTTTGAGATGTGTGCGTCTGAAGTTCTGCTGCACTGTTGAAGCGGGATTTGAAGACGTTTGTCCTCAAATGTGCAATACGTAGATCTTCAACGACATGGTTCCGCTAACACCTTATGTTTCAAAATAAAACTTTGAAAGGTCACTAGTAAAAAAATCAGTTTAATGACGGTGCAAAATTTAGTTTTATAGGTTAACGGGCTTGGTGGTCTAGTGGCTACCGCTTCTGATTCGTATGCAGAAGGTCATGGGTTCAATCCCTGGCCCGTCCTTTTCATCCTACTTTGTATCTTTCTATCCACTTTCTCTCACTCTCTCTTCTCTACATATACAACTCATGTATATTCATATGTTCATAGCCATCGCTAGAACCAGAAACGAATTGAAAAAAGTCGTTTCCCTCCCTTCCAACTTCCACTCACAGCACAGTGTATATATAACGCCTCTAAGTTATGCAACCAAAGCGTACTGTGCCGCTTGACCTTATTCACCTTATTCACCACACAATCTATCACGAACACTATAAATAACCCCCTATCCATGGATCGCATCACCGACCCAACGGTGACTCCCAGATCTCCCATCCTTTCTGTCTAACAAATACCCCAGTCCGTGCGGGTTGTGGGGACGCAGAGTGCTCTCGGTCTCTAGTAGCAACAACCAGTACACTCTAACATTCCTTTCCCTTCCCAGCTGACTATAAGGACTTGGCCGGCGCCGTTATTGATCAAATATGCATGAGCTGCTAAAATTGCACTTTGAGAATAAGTGGAATGTCCCAGCCCCTTATTCAGTTGGATCACAGTGCAACTGGTACTAGTTCAGATCAATCACGGAGGAGCAACCATTGACATGTACAGGGGATAGACAAAATGATCGGGACAGGCAAAATTTTCACCTCTCAAAAAATTTTCAAGTAGCTGTAACTTTTTCAAAAGTGCATCAAATATTCTGAAATTTTTACTGTAAGTTGATCATTTAGTTGTGTATTAGTGGTCCAATTTTAGAAAAGATCGGGCTATTCTGCACGAAGTTATAAAGATTCAAAGAAAAAGGTATATTTATCCGATAGTCAACTTTGAGCTGTTGTATCTCCGGATTCAATGAACCGAATGAAATGAAATTTTGACCAATCATGACTTACATAATGAGGTATAAAAAACTTTTGACTTAACTTAAAATTCTTAACACGAAAGAAAATTATAATGGTTAGATTATTTTTCTAATAAAACACCAAATTATCTAAAACTTCAACATCGTTTCAAAATTCAAGATGCAAATTATAGTTCATTTAAATTCCCTCTAAATGACTTATATATAAATGTGTTTTGAAGGAAAGTAACAACATAGCCAACAATAAATTGAGAAAGTAATGGGATGCATATTCAAAATAGATCAATTTACTAAAAAATCGTAAAATAAATGAAATCGCTATAACTTTTCCTCTTGTTCAAAATTTTAAGTTGAGACAAACGTTTTTGAGAGGTCATTATATAAGTCATGAATGGTCAAAAACTCATTGAAATCAGTTCATTGAATTCGGAGATATAACAGCTTAAAGTTGGCTATCGGATAATTTTACCTTTTTCAAGAATCTTTATAACTTCGTGGAGAATAGCCCGATCTTTTTCAAATTTGGACCACCGATACACAACTAGTTGATGAACTTACAGTAAAAATTTGAGAATATTCTATGCATTTTTTGAAAAGTTACAGCTAGTTGAACATTTTTTGAAAAGTAAAAATTTTGCCTGTCCCGATCATTTTGTCTATCCCCTGTATAGTCAGAATTGATCGTTGATCGTGATCGGTGCAAAATTTAGTTTTATAGGGTAATTTTCCAATTGTTGCACAGCTAAAAACTCGCCTATTGTTGCACACTCCATGTTATTCTTATGAGGTGTGTAACAATTGGCAAATTTTTAGTCGTGCAACAATTGGAAAATTACCCTAAAATCGTAATAAACCGAGGATGATTTCCTCCTTTATCGAGAAAAACAAAACGTTTATTTTGTATAAATTTATTCCAGCGGTTTAAATATGTATTCCGTATAAAATCGTTTTACTCTTATTACCGATCCCTCGTTACCACCCGTGTCCAAAAACGGATGAATCAACGCTCTCGCGCAAGTACAAACCCACGAGGTATTCAAAGTAAGCATAATGGGTAACGCCACACGCAAAGAAGAGATTTCACATGACTCAACCATTATGAGTAGACGTGCGGCATGTACCTCTGCTGAACCGACCGATGTTATACCACTGCACTGCTACAACAGTACGGAACCTCCAACGTTCCAACTAATTACATATGGTGCAGGTGCGACACTTTTCGCGTGTTTCTATGCTCCGGTTTAAATGTGTCTGTGTGTTTGTGCGAGTGTTTCCTCCCGTTATAAGCTCCCGCACTTGCTTGCAGTGTCGGTCGATCCTCCTCGCTCGGTAGAATGCTTCCCCATTGCCCGTTCTTCGAATAACAACACAACCCGAGAGAGGGTGTTGACAGTAATTAAAAGTAAAAATACTTTCCAAGCGTGTACTCGGTTGGTGCGGTGCGGGTACGACGCTAGGAAGGAACAATTTTAAAACGATTGGAAAAAGGTTACGCTGGCTGTGAGAGGACGCGAGGATAACAATGTTTGGCGCTTGGGTGCGGGTGCCAGTGATGCCAGTTTTTCGTGTTTCAGATTTTCCTAAACGGATTAATCAATTGGTTTCTGTTTCTACAACAATGTTCTTGCTTCAAAAGCCCTACGTGTTCTGTATACGTTGCTGAGCTAGCGGTTATATATTACACCTTAGGCAGTATTGGCACTAGAATACAGCTTTATTTTTACCTACAGTCTAAGTTCTCTGGAGACTGTCCGGGCAATAAAACAGCTTACTTCTTGAATGAAATACGTCGTCTTGAATGCTTCGTACAAGCGTACATTGCTTATGCGCAATCACCATAACTTGGAACGCCTGAAGCTGTTCGCGGAATCAGTACAGAGGCTGCATCAACTGTTGCAGCTTGTGACGGACATTCGGTTGGAGTTTAGTATTGACAAATGTCGGCCAGTCAGATTCCTGCAACTTAGAGTTATTCGCCATACAGCAATCAAAAAGGGAACTGCAGGACAGGTTTATGCATCGCGTCCAATGTATTCTGAGGAGCTTTCTGTCAGCCGGCAACAAGGTGAAGGTGACCAACACTTTTGGTCTGCCCCTGTTGACCTACAGCAGTGATCCTCAGGCCCATTTTTTCAACTGCTCGTATTGCAACACCTGGGTCGATTTGTGAAACATTCAACACGTTATTCTTGTTTATTCTGGAGTAGAACAGCTTCCATAAGAAACATTGCAAGGAATTCTACGGCAACAGAGAACTGGACATCACGTGCGGACCGCGGGCCGCACTTTGGTGACCGCGGACCTACAGCATTGGAGTGATAAAGTGGACCAAGACTGACCTCGAAGCGTTAGAACGTTTGCGCCATCCAAAGTCGTCCATCGAGAGAGTCACCCTACCATACGCAGTTGGAGGAAGAGGCGTCACCAATATCCAGGCATTATGTGTCTCTCAGATCCAGCAGTTGCGGGCATATTTCGTAGAGAAATGTACCGCACTGTATGTGAAGCTGACCACGGTTACAGCGCCCTACATCTGGCGCAGGAAGATTAACACCTGGACTGTGGCATCAGGACGTTGACGAGATTATCGTAACCTGGAAGCGTTGCATAGGACACACCCCCATTAACTGAAGCTCGATAAGGCGGCGTCGAACACGTGGCGTGGTAGCTATCCAGGACCGGGTAATTGCAACGAAGAACCATCGGCGGTACTTATTGCACGAATACGCGGAGGACTGCTGTAGGAATTGCAATTCAGTAGGGGAAACGATCGGACAGGCTGTTCAGGGTTAGCTGGATCAGCCTACATCGATCGTCACAACGAAGTTGCCAAGATTGTGTACCAACAACAGCTTCCTTTAACCCTTTGGAGACGATGTTTTCGCCTTTCTGGAAGCAACCTCGCTGGTCTAGAACACGTTTTTAGGGGTTGGTTTTCTCGGCTGGGCTAATGTGACCTATCCTATCCGTTTCCAAAAGGTTAAAGCACAACTTAGTCGACAGATTCGTACCCTGCTACAAGTACCAGCCGGACCCAGTTCTAGAAAATAGTTGCATAAAGCTGTACTGAGATGCTAGACCATTACCGACGTCCACATTCGTGCTAACCGGCCCGACATAGTGGTTTACGACTAAAGGATGAAGCGGGCAACCCTGATCGACATGGCTGTACCGTTAGACCATAATGTCCAATCAACGTTCTCCGACAAGATAACCTAAGATCCACGATCTAGCGGAGGAGCTGAAGCAGATGTGGGACCTGGAGGACGTCCGTATAGTAGCGGTTGTCCTCTCAGCAACCGGAGTTGTCCCTTAATATCTCCTAAGGTCCCTACCCATAGACAATCTGGAATAGAAGAAGGACCTGAACAGCATCCTGAAAGCGGTGATTTTTGAAACCTGTAGTATAGTTAGGCGGTTCCTGAATCATCATAACTGACAGTACTTCCGAAGCAGACTCATTAAAATATACGTAAACCTGCTAATGAGATCCACAGAGTCTAATCCCCTTTGGCATTCGAATTGCCCGGTGTAGGTGAAAGTTTCCAGGAAGTCCAGGATAACTTTGAAAAACTCTGAGCGACAACTTTTATGAAATATCCCGACAGAAACCATAGGAGGAACTTCGGGAGAATTTCATTGAAGGACTCTTAGAATAATTTCGAGATACCCTCTGGAAGAAGTTCCGGGATCAAATTCTGCTGAAAATCAACAAAAAAACTTCTGAAAATTGAACGAGGAACTTAAGGTGAAACTGGAAGCATTTCCTCATTTTTTTGGTTTATGATTTTTTATAAAATAACGAAGCAATATTTTCAAAATCGGTTCTCGTGCACATGTAGAGTATGGCTCAAGGTATCTTCTGAATTTTTTTTGTGGTGGAAAAAGTTTTCCATTTTTGCAGAAACCATTTTTTTTGTGAAATTTTGTTCAAAAATGGTTTCTGCAAAAACGAAAAACATTTTCCACTGTAAAAAAATTCAGAAGGTACCTTGATGCATACTCTACATGTGCACGAAAACCGATTTTGAATATATTGCTTCGTTATTTAATAAAAAATCAAAAACCAAAAAGTGAGGAAATGCTTCCAGTTTCGCCTTAAGTAGAAGTCCCAGGTAAAGTTCCAGTCGAAACTTGGGAAGAAATCGTTTGGAAATCTCTAGGAAAAAATCCGGGAAAGACTTTTGAGAATGGAAGGGACACCGGAAAGAAACTCCAAACTAACATAGTATAAAGAATGTTGTTGAAATGTAAAACCTATGTATGTATGAGAATGCATAAATAACTTCGGCTCTGCTGTATCCACGTGGCACCAGAACTTTCCAAATAAACGAATAAGTAAAAAAAATGTCAGAAATGTATAAGTTTCCACCTATATTATCATATATTTCCTTTGTCTTCTTCCTGCATGTCTTTGTCGAAAATTACGCGCACCCAGCTCAATTTTTTTAAATTTATTCTAATAAATAATACAGCATGATATTCTTTATTATAAACAGACAGTGTCATTAGATTTCCGTCTAAAATTTTGCCAGCATTTCCATCAAAATTTATCTATGAATTTTCATTGGCAGAGAAAGCTCTCAGTTAATAACTGTGGAAGTGCTCATAGAACACTAAGCTGAGAAGCAGGCTTTGTCCCAATGAGGACGTTACGCCAAGAAGAGAGAGAGAGAGAGAGACTTGTAGAAACTGATTTTTCTTTTTTCTTTCATTTTTACAGGTATGTTGAAACTACTTCAATTTACAACATTTATGGAGTCTGAGTAAGTATATTACAAAAATAACGTGAAGTAAATCAGTGTGTGCAATGCTTTAAGTAAAATCCGACCATTCTATAACATGATTTTTTTTTTTCGTTTTGCCCAATTTGCGTAGCTGCTTGTGTGATGAGCTTATAACATCACTGTGGATTATTTACGCTATCATCCTATTCGCCACAGATGAAATCTTCCTCTGACAATAAGTACTGTATTTTTCTATCACTAGCGAAGAAATTGTTATTGTATGATATAACAACTATATACGCTGCTGTATGGAATATTCAAACAACACCAAAACAAATAAAATGTATGGTTTGTGTTTCCGATTTATAAGAAAACAGTTACGATACGTATCAACCTACATCTATATCGTAAAATGTTCATTTACGATACATGATATGTTTCATAACCATAAGTTATATTGTAACTTTGTTGTCTTTCACTTGGGTGTAACAAAAAGTTGTATTGTGACAATGCAAAGTTTTACGTGTCAAATTCGTAAGTAAACGCGAAGTTCATGTTGCATACAAATTTTCAATTTGTTTAGAATGAACACAATTTGGTACACGTGGGTTTTCAAGTGCTCTTCACCAAAAATCACCTTATTTAAATGCATTCAACCTCGATATGTCTATTTACACTCTTTGACCTCAAACAATTTCGACCTTTATACACTCTTCAATGTTCTTAGTTGTCTTGTTCTTGTATTCAGAGAACACCTTTCACCAAAATTCAAAATCAACAAAACCTACTCCTCGTCATTCAAAACGACAGAGGCAATTCGCTTGGAAGCATCTCCAATCGATATGATTTATTATACCCACTATTGCATTTGCCACAACTGCCACACCACTCCCTCTACCTTCTGGGCTATTTCAACTGCGCACAATTTGCCGATGATATGTAGCAAGCTCACCACCACCACCACTACCACTCCACTCTGCCAACCGAACCGGTTGTTACAAATGCACCGGGGATTACCGAGCGAGCCGGAGGAGCATCACGCCGCCGGTATTGTTGCCAAGTGCTCCAAATTCCTGCATCAATATAATATACATCATCGCAGTAAACATCTCGTCGATCGTCGTTCTCACCCCGACGCCCGACTGCCGACGGCTAGGAGTAGAGTAGGGTGTGCGCGCGTGTTCCCGACCTTCCCGACCTTGCCCATCCGCCGGCCGACTGGGCGCCGAGGAATCAGGGAAGGTTGTTGTAAAAGTATCCACTCCACGACGGCACCTTCAATGTAGCTAGCAGCACAATCAGGGACAGCAAAGCACACCCAAAGTCACGCAGAGAGCGCAGTGAGGAGATATATGCACGTTCCTTGCACAGGTTCCAGAGGTTTCCCTGATAAAAATTGTTCATAGATAAGAGAACGGAATGTAGTGTGAGAGTACGATGAAATGTGAAGCAGTTACCTTTACTCAAAACGTAATATAGCAACAACATATCGTTCGTCACCATAGCTGTATTGTAAAACCTATATTTTCCAAGGAAATATGCTACATTTTCGTACAAATTCAAGCCAATCACCATTTATTTTATTGTATTGCTATAAAAAAAATCCAGCACCATAAGCTTAATCATTGATGTATTGTAGGATTATGATACTACATACTTCTCTTTGAATATCAGTTCCTCAAACACCGGTTTTCCGAATTTCTCATTGCGTCGACAGTAGTGTGCACGGAAATTCCAGCGAACGTCAATAGTTCGAGTTTTTACAGGCATATTCTCAAAATAACGATACAGCGATGATAAGTGTAATAACACTGTCCGACAAAAAAAAACTTTTGCCGTGATCAGAGACCCCATTAGTAGGGCATAAAAGCGCATGGAAAATGTAGAAAAATGCCATTTTCAAATTTGTTGGAGCACCCCTAGAAACTTTTTGAGATGAGTTTGAATTTTATTCATTTTTGAAGATTCGACAAGAGCTTTAGAAATCATCATAAACACATTTGAAATACAATATCTTTGAAATGCAGTTTTGTGCACCGCTGAAATATTCACAGATCTGAGAAGCAACTTCGATAAATAACTAGTCAAAATTTCTACCTATTACGACATTCCGTTTCATTGATACATATCCGCGAAGGCCTAACTCTGACTTATATAGTGAAAATCTTTTAGGTTTTTTTTATTAATCTAATCCCATAAAGCACGCCCATATTCATTTCCATTTAAAAAGCTTCCATGCGTTAATGCCATGAAGCGTCAGTCTTTCGGATACTTCGTACGCCTCGGAATATTGGATGGATTTCCGCTCCAGTAGGAGAAAAAGTTTCTTTACAAGTTCTCCACTAAGTCACTAGATGTGACGTCCGTTTTCTAGTGGTAATGTATTTTTCAGTCTCTGACTGAAGAAGATGAAAATTGTATTTCAAACATCTGGTATAACTAAGTATGATTCTAGAAAGCTGTACGAGCAATTTTAGGATATGATTACAAAGGATTCACAGGAAGAAAGTTAATTCATTCAGGTCAACATAAGTATTTTAAGGAAAAACTTAAAAAAAAGTAATGTTCTAATTGCAGTTTTCAAAAAAAAATTGTCGCTTATTAAAATGAACAAAGTTTATTGTAACATTTGACATCAAATGTTACTTTCATAATCATGTTTAAATACCAATAAACTGCGATTTTGAATGCGATGGATTAGGATCACAATTCAGGCAAAATACACTTCGTCTACTTAATTCAAGAAAGTATTTTGTTTTGATCGAATTTCGAGTCGTGCCTAAATTTAAATACCCATATATCGCATATGGATGAGAATACTTTTCAATGATTTAGTGTGTATCTTAGCATCCATTCCAGATTGATTGACCTGGTGGATATCAAGCAGTTCCATGTTCTTAAAAAATTAAATACGATGCGGAAAATATATTCAAATTCCAACGACCTCTGCATTGAAACTAATTTGGACTATTTGGACTAAATAAATTATATTAACTCGCCTTAGTGCTTCTGGATAGATAATATTTAACACTTTATTAACAAATAGGGTCTAGGATCATTTAGGCAGGAGCACCTATTTTAGGCACTTGCTGCTATAACTCAGTCAATTCCAAACCGATTGACTTGAATTGTTGCACATCTAGATAATATGCGTATCTGATCGTGTCTCAAAAATCAAGTCAATCGGTTCTAAATTGACTGAGTCATAGACACAAGTGCCCAAAATAGGTGATCCTGCCCAAATGGTTCCAGGCCCTATGCTTCTGGAACTTATAAAGCAATTTTACAATCGTGGAGGGCATTATTGAGCTTGAAATTAAGATTTTACTACATGACAAATTCAATTAATTTCATAAAAGTGTCTTCAATGGTAATGCCCCAACATACACGTTCTGTATTGTGAAAATGTGATGAAAGCAACAGTGCTAATTACTGTGATGAAAGCAACAGTACTAATTACTAATAGTAAATGGAGAGTGTTTCATTTTTGGTTTGCATTTTTTCAGGGTTGTATTGTTTTGAAGAGTCGTGAACTCAAACCATGTTTTCTGCGCAATGCCAGCTTCAATTCATTGTATTGAAATAAGTTTGTTTTATTCAATAATGTTATCAATTTTACCACCTTGGTATGGCTAGGAGGTTCTTCGAAACATTAAGTGAATATAGACAACCCACGAAAACACTGGAAACGTTTTATTTGTAGTGATCGCAAAATATAAATGTATTAGATTTTATTTTTATTTTTACACAGGCTTACCACGTTAGTAATTTGAAACATCGACCGGATTTTCTTCTCGAAAATTTGAATTCAATTATTTAGATCATAAGTGTAGCATTTCGAAGTCCAATCAAAGTAAAATAGTTATGTTGTCATGATTAGATAAGGATAGGGGCTTGCTTTTTGTGATTGAATTAAGAGAAAACTTCAAGAATTTGTATTATATAAGTCATATTTGATTCTTCCCGGATATGTATCAATGAAATGGAATGTCGTAATAGGCTGACATTTTGACTGATTATTTATCAAAGTTACTTCTCAGATCTGTGAAAATTTTAGCGGTGCACAAAATTGCATTTCAAAGATATTGTATTTCAAATGTGTTCATGATGATTTCTTAAGCTCGTGTCAAACCTTCAAAAATGAATAAAATTCAAACTCATCTCAAAAAGTTTCTAGGGGTGCTCCAACAAATTTGAAAATGTCATTTTTCCACATTTTTCATGCGCTTTTATGCCCTACTAATGGGGTCTCTGATCACGGCAAAAGTTTTTTTTTGTCGAACAGTGTAATCCTGCAATATTGTTGTTCCAGAAAGAGAGCATTTTTTCATTGTAATCAAATTTTACCGTTCACATTACCCATAAAGTCAACAAAATTTTTTGGATGAAATTGTTCACGATATGAGAAATGTTTTTCAGATGGTTTGCATGGTTACACGAAAATCAATTTGTGATGCACTTTTACCCGGGTAGTCGAGTCGCGCAAATCCCAATGGAATTTACTGGACGCCAGACCAAAGCAAGCATGCATTCCGGGACGTGTGTTTCGGAAGGTGGTTTAAATCATAGTAGGGAGCGATAGTGGGGTGGTGCATCGTTTCCATGTGTACAACAGAGAGCAGTGCAGTAAGCGTCGCAAGTATGGTGCATATAAACATACACAAATTGGAGTAAATATGACACGCTCGCTCGCTGTGCAGCCTGCATTGCTGTTGGAAGCTCGAACGTGATGTATTGTATCACGGCGGCGGCGGGCGCCTCCCGTTTCTGACTTTGCTGGCTATCAGCTTGCAATTGCTATCTACAAGCGGCCACCAAATTATGGCCGATAAGCTATTAATCGATTGATTGGGTGTACAGCACAGCGGAAACTGAGTCATTCCATGCTAACGCGATAATAGGGGCGTGAGCCTACCTACTGATACGTAAGATCTACCAAATCTTAGGATAGTAGAATATGTTATGGAAATACTTTGCAACGTGTTGTGGTGTTAATAGAACAATTTTAGTCGAAACCTTGATAAAAGTGCTAAAATAAACTACCATAATGTTATGATAAACTCTTATTGGATACTGAGCAATCAAATCTATTGAGTTATAGATTTCAATAATAAAAACACATGATTGTAGATTGGATTTGTACCGAAAAATGGATTTTGTTATTGCTAAGATGCATAATAACCACTTTTTCTACTGTTAAGTAGCATTTACAATAAATGTTATGGTAACACTTATTATATTGTTTGAAACATTTGAATTAATGGCAACTCCAACTAATTTTATAATACAACAATACATTGTTGTATTTTTATGATCATTTTTATCAGGAAAGATACATTGAAATAGTTTTCCAACGTCAAAATGTATCGTTATTCAATGGTAATGTTTACTATATTGTGTCATTTGTGATTAAACTGTTGAGCTTGTCTTCTCTGTTGATATCATTATCGAACTGTATTTAATACTAAATCTGGGCGACATACTATATTACGCACCAGCTTTCCTATTAAAATTGACATATTACCATAATACATATAGTATCGATAAAATCCACTAATTAGCTTAATTTTTTTTTCGAGAAAATTTAAATGTTAGTAACTATATACGTCATCCTTGTTTACAATAAAAAGTCCCACAATATGTCTTATGGTAGAAACGATAAGATCCGCAATCGTTCCATCGTCAGGTACATCTGATGGTACATCTGAATTAACTTGGATCTCAATGCAATTTTTGACGTTAATTTTCCACAATCCTTGACAAAACCATTCCAAGATGTACTCCTGACAAAAATCGTAACGAATTGGCTTTTTTAGCAGTGTTGAGATAATTCCATTTTCTGAATCTGCATGCCAAACTAAGCCGAAATCTAAATATTCATGAATTTTGGTGCCCGGGAACCTATTCTAAAATCAATTTGAAGTTTGTATGGGAGCGGTTTGTCGAATCACCCCTCGTCGCATTTTGTACTGGGCGGAGCTGTTAAGCAATTGGCCAGCTGTCAAAAGCTGATTTCCAAAAATATCTTTAAAATTGATTTTTGGTACCAAAGTAAGGTTCTAAAAATTTGAAAAAAAATCTCAGTGGCTCAGAAAAAGGTGCTCTTTTGTATAAAACCAACAAAAATGAAACATTTTTCAAAATTTAAAAACCCGATTGCCAGCAAGATTTATTAAGATTCCTTCACTGATAAAAATTTCCAATACAAATAATGAATAATGATAAGTTTGATTGTTCAACAATAAATTATATTGTGTGCATATTTTCCTGTTAAAATGCTGTAGTGGATCTACAATACGTGCACAATAAAATCAATGGCACTACACAGCTAGTCGCGTTCGGTAATTTTTACCGAAATCTCAACATCTGAACGTTCGGTAATGGTTTTTTACCGAAATTCTGCAAAAATTACCAAATTTCGGTAAAATATTATCGTTTATCTGTCAAATTTTAACGAAGTTCGGTAAACGTCACCGAATTTCTCCGGTAAAAAACATAACGGTTGAGATTTCGGTAAAATATTACCGAATTCGGTGATTTTTTCTAAGTGTGTAGAGATTTCAATAATAAAAGCACCATAAATTGAATAGTTCACTCCGGAAAATTTGATTTTTTTTTATGGTAAAGATACATTTTGTATTGTAAAAGCGACATTTACAATACATGCTATGATGGAAAACCATAAGGTCTGTTGTTACTGTATCGTTTAAAATATTGAAACAATGGTAAATACCATTCATTTCGGCGTGTTGTAACTATGCATTAGGGTGCGAGCACCGGTTTTGGCCAGTCTAAGGGAAATCATTTTTATAAAAATAACCAATAATCCAATGAAAACTATCAATGTGTTAAATGAAAGGTTTCGATCTATACTTTATTAGAAAATTGCAGAAATCAAGCTAATACTCGATTTTGGTATTAAAAGTGGCACTGGCCAAAATAGAAGCATTGCCGCAGTTTTGGCCATATTCTCAGCTTTGGTTTCTATTTTGGCCAATCACGTGTATTTCTGATGGGAGTGGCCAAATTAGAAGCACCCTGGCCAAAATAGATATATGGGAGCTGTTTTTTTTTAAGGAAAATTATTCTTTTCTTCCAGTTTTTATTCAAAATGTATGGTTTTGACAGCTGCAATCATATTATATTAGAATCTACTAGTAAAATATAAATTTATGCCAATTTAGGTCGTTACAGGATGAATACCGCACTATGGCCAAAACTCCGGGCTGGCCAAAACTGAAGCTTCTACCCTATGTTGTATCTCTATGATCTTTTTTATCAGGATTTCCCAATTTTTGGTGAATATTTTGCAAACTCTTGGTTGCACAGAAGTCACTGTGTCTCTCTTCTAACACAATGCTACAAGTAAGTCTTAGTGACTTCTGGAAGCCAAAACTTGCGCTGTCGTGTTTTTTCTGTGACATGTGTGCTGCGTGGGATTGAAGACAAAGATAAAGATAAAAAATAAAAGAAAATGTGGATTGGACCTGGTGTGATGGTTAGAACACTTGACTATCACGCCGAGGACTTGGGATCGAATCCCACTCCCGACAAATTGGAAAAAAAGTGAGTTCTTCCTTTGGAGGGTAAGTAAAGCATGGGTCCCGAAATAAGCTAGCCCCAGGTTAAAAATCTCGTTAATAAAGATAAAATTAATGAAAAAAGATAGTCAATAGAGCATAGAGAATAGAAAGTAGAAGATAGAAGATAAAAAAAAAGTAGAAGCTAGAAGACAATATAGCAAAAAATATATAAATGAGATACAGAGTGTAGAAAAAAGTCTTTGAAAGAAAACAGAAGTTACAAGATCTAAGACCGAAAAGAGAACATAAACAACAGAAAATGGAAGATAGAAAACATAAAATAGCCGACAGAAAGTAGTTATTTGAACACATAAGTTAGAAAACAGAAGGAAAAAGGTAGAAGACAGATTATAATTGTAGATTACATATGCTGGAATGTAGAAGAAATATAATAGAATACCGAAGACAAAAGATAGAAAACACAAATATTTACATAATTCAGAGAATAAAATGTATAATACAGTGAACAATGCTGGAACATTGTTTACAGAAAACAGAATCTAGATAACAGAAGACAAAATATAGATGATAGAAGAGAGAATGTGGAAGATTGAACATCGAACAAAATAGAAACATAAGCTAGAAAAAGACTGAACGATAGAAAAATAGGAAAAAAAGACAGAAAATAAAAGGATAGTCGGCAGAGACAGATGGTAGTAGAAAGGAGATGGAAGATAGAAAGATAGGTGACAAATGACCAGAAAAAAACGAAGAGGGGAGATCATATAGAAAACAGAAGGTAGAAATAAGATGAAAAATAGAAGGCAGTAAATAGAATACAGATGATAGAATAGAGAATGTAGAAGGCAAACGACTGGAAGATAGAAGATAAGCGAACAGAAAATTGATGACAGGAACACAATACGGATGATAGTAGAGAGAAAGGAGACTGTGAAATAAAAATATAAGATAAAAGACATAACAAAAGATAGATCGGGGAACTTATTGGCTCAATATCGATCTGTGGGTTTATTTTTTTCGATTAGTTTGAAATCCGACGTTTCGAATGTTTATCTTCAGGGCAAACTCCATACAAATTTCCATTTAGTCACTGATTAACATATAGCATATAGAAAGCAAAACATCTTTGACACAAAATAGTTATTTCCATGTTAAGTGCTTTTGTAACATGGATTTGATACGGGTGACAGCAAACACAAAAGATAGAATAGAAAATAGAAGCCAGTGTGTGGAAAATAGAAATAAAGAAGGCCGAAGGTAAAGCACAAAGGTGGAGCGGACCTGGTGTGATGGTTAGAACACTTGACTATCACGCCGAGGACCTGAGATCGAATCCCACTCCCGACAAACTCACAAAGTGTGAGTTCTTCCTTCGGAAGGGAAGCAAAGCGTGGGTCCCGAGATGACCTGGCCAAGGGCTATAAATCTCGTTAATACAGATAAAAAAAATAAAGCAGAAAGCAGAGAAATTGGAGAATAGAAAATAGAGCATTAAACAGAGTTAGAATAGAATAGATAGAAGATGGAATTAGACGATGAAAGAGGAAGAAGAACACAGTAACCTAATGAAGGAAAACAGAAAGTAGAAAGCACAGGAAAGTAAATAGAAATAAAACAGAAAACATAAACAAAACATCTGATAGGAGATTGAAGAACACAGCAACAAAATATATATGATCGAAGAGGAAAGGTAGAAGACAAAATGGCAAATATAAAAGATAAATGGTAAAAGATAGTGATAGGACAGAAGACAGTGTTTTTGAGATAGAAAACAAGGTAGGACGCACCAAATAGTAATAAAAAGATAAAGATACAAAAAAAAACACAACATAGTTCCCGGTCGGTCCAGGAACTTTTCGCAAAGGAAATTTTCTTGTTTTCCTTGGGCATAAAGTGTCACGATATACATACACATTCACAATGGTCATTGACAGAGGAAGCTCTCAGTTAATAACTTTGAAAGTGCTAATAGAATCCCGACTAGAAAATTATATCAAGATTATATCATACTGTGTTTTGATGTTATCATATGTTTCAATAACTTATTATGTTATAAACTAGATGCAGGATGATGATGAAATAACTGAAATTGTAACAAAAACCGCACTGGTCTTATCAAGATAATAACCTTTTTTGTTATAATCAAATCAAAATTATAACAGAATGTGATATGAATATTCTTCAGGGTTTCTAGTTTCTATGAAAATGTGATACAATTTTGCAACATTATTGTCCAAATGTCGAAAAATAAATATTAAATTATATTACAATAAGTTGTCAAACAACATATATAACATAATGTGATATATTGGAGTTGTAATATTTAAAAAACGCCAAGGATGTTGAACATGATCATATCATAATGAGTTACAAATATCATAGTTTGTTATAATAATGTTATATTTATGTTAGAACTTTCTAGCCGGGATGCTTCTGAGAAGCACGCTTTGTCGCAGTTGGGACGTTACGCAAAAAAAATATAGAGATATGACAAGAGGAAAAAAACAAGGATGGAGGATATAAATATGATAAGAAATGTGTTCATAATGTTTAAATAAGTCTGCTGAATAATGATGCCATGTTGTTCCAAACAACAAGACAATGAACATCTAACATACCGATAATTTTCCATCAATCCTCCGTGGAATGACCGCAACAGCAACAGTGTACAATCGAGATGTTTTGTGATTTTGACGAGAGTATGGGTACGCTGGTCGGAAAATCGTTGCAAGCTAGATTGCGGATGAAACGCCATGCTCTGGCTTTGACGATGCGGAGAAGAGACACTTGTGTGGAGGACACATCATATCAGTCAGTAAGTGTACACAATATTCACGTGGTGCAAGGCTGCGCAGTTGAACGATTATGCAGCCTCAGGTTTTCTCCTCCACCCTCGCCTCGCCACACATACCTCATTGAACCCGCCAGCCATCGCGGCCTTGCTCGTTATTGACATTATATTAAACATTCGATATCTGTAAATGATGCCGTTTTCAAATTGTCGATTGTCCCTCACACTTGTTCGGCGTTAAATACCTGCCCTAATAAAAATGATGATAAAAACATAGTAGAATGTATACGGTACAGTTAATTGTAGTTACTATTAAATCAAATGTTCAAAACTATAGAGCAACGACAGATCCTATGGTCTTCTACAATAACATTTATTGTTGTTCTAATACGGCATTTCTATGCATATCTGTACGTACATGATATTGTTTATTGCTCAAAAATATAATTCATCATAACTAAATGGTAGTTTATGGTGATCCCTTTGGACATTTTTATTAGGGTAGCTCGGTCGCCGGTCCGGGAGTAATATTGATTGCCAACCAGGCAGCGCAATAATCGATCCCCTGCTTTTGGAGTGCGGTTCGACTGAACTGAACTGAATGCAATCGTAATGGGTGCCGATTTGCGCAACATGGCGTCATGCTACCACACCTGTGTTTCACTATCACGATGCTGCTGGTATGATGGCTGGGTGGTGCAAATCGAGAGAGAGAACGAGGAACGACAGTGGGTGCTCTTTCCCTGGAACACACGATATGCCTAACAAGTGGAACAATTCGATTAGATAGCAGGTGGAAAAATGCGTCATGCAATTCGGGATTGTCGATTGCCATCGAATGTCATGTGTAGTATGATGGGATGTTTGTCATTTCGTGGAATTGTTGTTTTCTATGCCGAGATTTACCATAACATGACCGCATCCTAAATGGTTGCGTCTTTGATGGGAATTGTTAGCTGGTTACATCATTCCAGTGTATTGCTAATATTTTGGAAATTTTGTCTGAAATCAGTATGATTCATAGCATCCTTAGTTTATGATAAACGTTATTATAACAAAATGATAACCTGTATCATAATTGTATTGTTCCATGTGTAACGCTGAAAAAATCTTTAATATATCCTTAAAAAGTTCACGGCCCACCGCCAGCTTGGGAACCCCTATTGTTACTGCAAAGTAATTCTCCGTTTGATGCCATGGATTATTTCGCGAGATGTATCTCCACGGAGGGGGAGAGGTGCTATGGAGGATTGCGAACCGGATGGAAGAAACATGCCGTCGCGTCGGAGACAGGGACGAGGACGATTTCGCCCCGACCTGTCCAGGGGCGATGGCGGACGGACGGGACAACAACGGGCGGAAGCATAACGAAATTGAAATATAAAATGAATTTACTGCTGTTTGCGCAAATACACTCGCATCGCCAGGACCTGGGCACCAAGCGAGCGATGGGACGACGATGGGACGATCGACAGGAATGTTGAGCTCTGCTGCACTACCGATGAGGTCTGCGAAGGGAAGGGATGGAAGGGCCCAGAGGCGAAGGAGCGTTCGGAAACAGGAATGTCGTATCGGTTTCCATATAATATTAATTCCAGCATCTATCCACACAGATTGCATTTCGTGTGCTTGTGTGTTGTGTTCGGATCGAACCAGTGGGTACATCTGTGAATTGCATTTGGTGCATATTGGGTGTTGTGGTTGGCTGAAGTGGAGTAGTGGCGGAAGGGTGGACGACGTGGATGATGAAATTTTCTGATGCTTGAGTTATCGATTTTGCTGGCAATTGTGGCACACAATTTAAGCTTTTCAGGAGTTTGGTGTTGTGCTAGATCACTCCGGTAAAGCAGGATGATACTAATCTGAATAAATACGTTTCTAAGCATGCTGCATGATTCATGAGCGCCTCTTCACATGTGCAAATTAATCTTGCTTTAACTTACCATTACATAACGATACATCCTATAGTTGTACTAGACACCTTTTTTATAGGAATTTTTCTATGTTAATTAAAAAAATTTGAAGATTTTGAATAACATTTGTTTTTCATTTGGAAATGTGCATTAACTATTCAGTAACCATCAAGTGTATCATATGGTTATCTTCAAAATTGCAGGTGTCATAGATTTAGTTGTTCTTGTATTGTAGCGTGAATATGACAACTTTATTAGGAAGATACGTACACAATGAGGTTTATTATCCAGCCATATAATTTACCATTTCTTAATAGTAACGTATGGTAACCTCATTGGGAATTTTCGTGAGGGTAGATCACACCAAAATTCTATTGTTAGACGGTAAACATTGTTATGTACGTATTCTCCTACTAAAATTGTCGCATTGGCCTTACATATACTCTTGAATGTTTGGAATTTGATAATAGAAGTACCATAAAAATAATGATTATTGGCTTGAATTGGTCTACAATGTTTAGATTTTCTGTCGTAAGCATCGACAACAATACATGTTATGGTGGAAACCATTAGATATATCGTTGTTTTATCGTCTAAAACATTTGTATTAATGGTAATTGTATTTCGTCAAAATTATGATTTATGGTATCATCAATATGTATGATAATGTATATGATCAGAAAATGATGACCTATACCAATATGGCAAATTACCGTTCCTACTTGATTTAGAATTGCCAGTCAGCGCTATTTGTAATCCAAAACACAAAAACAGAAGTTTTACGGCACACCACGGCCGACCGGCACACTATCGCCGAGTATCGTTTAAAAATAAATCACTAGTAACGCAAACAAAACGTCAGGAAAGCAGGAACAAGCAGCGCCAAGCATACCGGTCAGCAGTTGCCGTTGGCTGGCTGGCTGGCTGGATTGAATTATATAATCAAAACTAAATTCTAAACGCGGCTCACTCGGCGATTCGTTCGTTGGCAGAGGGTTGGACTGGAATTTGAGAAGTTCTGAGGTGCTGGAAAACGTGCGGGAATTGTAGTCGCCCGTAGATTGACTGTATTGTGTGTATACCAATGAGTAAGCTAGACAAGCTTGAAATGGGTGATAAGACTGCTGACTTAGTTGTTTTTGCCGGTAAAACTGGAAGTTATGTTACGTGCGGTTTCAGATGTTCGTGATAGAATGCAAATGTGGGTATCTGTAACGCGAGTGAGACGGATGCACAAATGCGCAATTCATTGCACATGAATAGTTATACCGGTTGAATCGGTATGATCTTTCTGAAGTACTGGATGGTTTCGCACTACACCAGCTGACGCTTTCTAAGGTGAAGATATTACAGAAATTAAGGAGTGAAATATTGTTTGATTCGGAAGATACGGGCTACATAAAATATTTTTTGAAGGATGATAACCTCTACAATTATTATATATTACAGTTATAATCGATCATATCTTGGATAAATAAAACAATGTGAATGATTTCAACCTCTTTGATAATCTCACTTGTATCATTTGAATACGCAACGTTATTGAAACGATTTTATCCATATACCATAGTGTAACCATTCACCAAATGATATAGTTATAATATGATCCATACTTTGAAACGTAATGTTTGCAATAATTACTGGCATAGTAACAAGTTAAAAAAATGTGACATTTTTTTTCTGTATAATACAATCACTATAAAATCAAATGTGATTATTCATTAACTGAACACATAATATCACTATATTGTGAATTATTTTCTAATAAATTTGATTTATTGTTATCGCTTGTGTTCGGATAACCAAATGGATAGAAATTATTTGTAATGGTTGTCTGTGTTACCATACCATGTATTAACAATACGCTGTATTGTGATCTTTTTTAAATACTATATTATTGTTAAATTGTGACGATGGTTTGCATCCCAAACAAAATTGGGAACCATAATCGTTCTGCAGCAATCATACTGCACAAGTATTGGCAGATATCGAACAAAAATGCGCGCGGACGGTCACACACAATCAAACGCGCGGAACACAGTCCAATCAATAATTGATTCGAAACCTCACCACCACCCCTCTGGTACCCGTCCTGATCCCATTCTGCTGTGCAGTCAGTGCACCAGCCAGCGGCGAGAGGTGCCTGGTTGGTTACTGCAGTCGATTGGCTGCAGAGATCAGCGCACCAGTTTGCACCGCTCAACTCAACTCAAAGCTCAAACTCATCGCACACGCACGGCGGCGCGGCAGGTTGTTCAACTTTCGGGCGTCGTCGTTGGGATCTGCGGCCATTCGTCTCCGGCGGTCGGACGGACTTTGGGTACCCGTGCGACACGACTTCAAGGTTATCAAGGTGTCCCGCCGTCGTTGTCGGGCTAATGCGATTAAAAAAAATGTATCGCAGACGATGACTACGGTCATCAACAGCGGCGGCAGCAGCAGCAGACTTGAATGCACTTTATGCAAATTTTTAATTGCAAATCTCCCATTCCATTGAGCGCGACATCGTCGCGAAGTTACCCTCATGGAAGTTACGATTGAAATACGATAGGGGTTATTGTAGAAACGCGATATGATTAATTGTGGTAACCATACCATTAAGTGTTTCTGGTAATAGAGTGATAACATAACCAGAATCGTGGAGTTATTCTGTTTGATTACAATTAATAAATCTTAATGTTACCAAACTATCAAATAGTTACCATTAATTGTATCGTATTTTTATTGTTAAAATTGTAAGCACCATAGATTCATATATACTTTTATTATGGTGTGCACATGGCAACTATATTAGGAAGATACGTACACAATCAGGTGTATTGTCCAACCATATCACTTATAATTACTTAATAGTAACGCATGGTAACCTCATTGAAATTTTTCGTTAGGGTAGTCCACACCACATAGGAGTTATGAAGTCGCGGGTCCAGTTTCCACCGCGCCGCGTTTGCTGGTGGTCGTCGTTGTTGCGAGTTCATCGCAGTCAGTCCAAAGAAACACGAAATGACAGACAGAGAAATCAACTTTTCTGATGCAGGCGAACATTTTTCGCGAATGCGCGTCGCGAGTCGTCATTCGATGAGGGAATCTCATTAACAGCGTCAGTCGGTTCTTCAGGCCAGGGGAGTGACCGCAAGCGGTGTGGTGGCGGGGACACCGGAAAGATACGCCACAGACTAATTTAAAATATATACACTAATGGGGTACGAATGGGCGATTCGAATGCGAAGCGAACGGCTTTATCTATATTGACGCGACCGCAGAGGTCTGGTTTTGACATAGATTCGATGCGAGGGAGATAATTAGCGAAGCGTAGTTGGGAAATAAGTTATTTGCCATGCATGAGAGCTTTTTGTGTAAACGGTTCAATCAATAATGCAATCATGGGAAATGGATTGCTGCCGGACGATGATAACCATTTGAATACTGTACAATAAGTCATCATGGATGGACAAATTTGCATTATAGCTCCGTATTGATCGAAAAGTTATGAATATGGCAAACGCGCATGCTTTCAGCTGTCAAAATCTTGGGTATTTCAGGTCTAGATATTTTATTTGTTCTATTATATATACCATTATAGATACAGTTATCCTATTGGTAAATTAGAAAGTGTGAAAATGATACTTTAATGGTGTAACTTTAAATACATGTGCCCATTTATGTCTTGTTATGTGTGTGCTTACTTTGATTCCATTTCTTCAACTCCTATTACATGACTAATACTATTTCTTTTCGTTTTTTTACAGGTAAGAAAACGTTGATGTAAAGGGGTCGAAACCACAGAAATGGAAGGAGCTTATGAAATGCCTAGAAACATATTGGATTTCAATTTAATGGTAATTAGTAAAAATCAAAATTGCTGAAACAACATGGCGACCGTAATATGAAGATGATGATGTAAACATAAACACATGTGTACCTTGTCTTGATTAATCACAATTGAACAGCATTTGAGCATTGCAATGTCGGGTAAATAGAAATCTACATTTTATCCTGGAATTGAGTTGATTATTGTCAAACCATAAAATGTTTAAAACGATAGAGCAACAACAGATCCTACAGTTGTAGATCATAACATTTATTGTAAATGTCGCTTTTACTTCAGAAAATGGTGGTTGTTGTTGTATCTCACTCAATAACTAAACATCAACATTTTGTGGAACAAAATAAAGTTATCTACCATTCATTATATAGTATTTTCGTATTCAAATCTATATATTTTGCACGTATTGCAGTGCTCAAACGGGATCTTTAATGAGAAACTCGTACACAATATGTTATGTTGTTCTTATCGCAGAACTTATCGTAATTCAATGGTAGTTAATAGTAAATTTATTAAAAGTTTGAAAGGGCAGGATTTTCTCTGTTAATAACTGTGTTACATTACGCCAAACATGGCTTTTACACGAATATATTCACTTAAATATTAAGTTGAATAAGCAAAGCTTTTTTTGGTTCTCTAGAATTATCGATCCCTCCCTACAACAAATACCTAATCGACAATCATTTCGAGCATGAAGCAATCAATTAATTTAAGTCGATTCCCCTCTCCGGGTTCGCAGTGTTACCTAGGAATCGGAATTGGAATACTCTCCGGAGTACACGAGACGAGGCGATATCCATTTCGCGGTACCCATCACCCGGGGAACCGTGCAGAAATGCCAACGCAATGTCTTTAGGAATTACAGCACAAATCTCTTACCCGGTGAACCACCCACCCTACCACGCCACGGTGGCCCATTACGGTGGTTGGACTCGTTTTCCTTTGCTCCGTGCTCGTGTACCTTCTTCATTCATATCGGCACGGCGTTCGCATTGAAAGGCCGGGCGAAATTGCCATCCCCTCGCATGCGTCCATCCTCTCCCTCTTCCCTCATCCATCCTTCGACGAGAAGACGAACCGAGCCAGCAACAAATTAAGGACATATACAAACTTTAATGAGAGTCGACGACTTTAACTTAACTCCCGTCCCGTCCCGGGGTCCGCCAGCCGGTGGAAAATCGTGGCGGCCGGGCGGGCGGTGGTGGTGGCATGACAACAAGCGGAGATGCCGAGGTAAAAGGTCCCCTCGGAAAGGCGTGGTTTAAAGAGCGATGGCAAAACCTGACGTCAGTTGGATTTTCTCCTACCGATGGAGGGATGGATGGGGGAAGAGGACGAAACAGGATGGGATTCATTCATCTATTGATTCTGTAGGGAATCTCAAGTTCCAATTATCGAGTAGTTTGCGAAAATAATGCAAAAGAAAGAAAGCGTGGAGTATGACCATTCTTGGTATCGTTCATATTATAAGATATATATTCATCGAATAGTGACAAATTTAAAACAAATTCGATTGCAGTTAATTTGATGTTATTCAGGATCAAAACAACTGGCTTTGTAAAATGTTTATTTTTTGTTTTTATCATTCATATTGCACGATGCAGTTATTAGCCATGTTAATAGCTAATTTGTGTTTCGTAAAACATTGAATGGTTCGAATGATAACATAACATTAACGTTTATTGTTGTTTCTACGTTGTCTGTTACCTCCTTTACACTAACGAATATTATTATTATTATCTCTATCGTCTAATTTCCGAAAGAGTGTTCGACCACTTTCTTGGTTGGAATTGGGCAAGGCACAAATGGAGAACAACGTGCCTCTGTAGCCGGCCATCTGATATCCATGAGGGTATTATCAATAGTATTATTTCAAACGCAATTTCTGCACTCTGAAGGAGTCCATAAAGACGTTCCCTATTTTTATTAGACATTTCTAGCAGTTTTTGTAGAAATGTCAGTCATATGAAATCCGAGAACTCTTGAAGTGTTTCTGTTGGTTGCCTTAGAGGAGGTTTCACAAAATTTCTGCAAAAACGTTTGTGTAAATTTTTAAAAGAATCCGAGAATTTCTGATAGATCCTCTGCAGAAATGTCGAAAGTTCTACATAGAAAAACACTATTAATGGAATTGTTCATATTGTTTATTTGTATAATGATAATAAAATGTATGATAGCTCAATGATTGCGTAACTATCATAAAATTTATGATGACGATACCTGTAATAGTACTTGAATTAAAATATTGTTTCTGTACTCTCGTTAACCCTAAAAAAGATACCTTCATGGCCTCAGTTTCGTCACCTCGCTGAGTGTGTTGGAACAAAGACGAGCTCTGAAAGGCGCCTGGGGTCCAATTGGACCCCAGGTATCCCTTTTAGGGTTAAATAAAAGTAGTTTTGAAGATTTGCCGTTTTTTCGAAATTGATAAAATGAACGCCACTTGTATTGTGGGTTGTTATCAGCACCCGCGACTACTGTATCGGTTTGGAGTAGTGAGTAAATACTATGCGAAGAGTAATGGAAGCAATCTCTGAAATCAAACGGTCGACAAAATATTACAAAAGTACTGCGCAGGTTATCAATAATTCACATAAGGTAAATAAGTTTGACAAATCCCTCAAGGGTGTGCTTTTTTCGTGGAAGGTAAAGCATTTTATTATTCGCTGTAGTAAAACTGATGTTAAAGTGATCATAACATGTATAATACCATAACATGTTTGTTCGAGAAAAATAGCATTTATTGATGGTGGCTATACCCTAATAGAAAAGTACTTATCAACCCATTCGGTTTATTAACCTTCCGTTATTCGCGCGGTTAACCGCCAGCACCACGATGACGCTGTGCAAAACAAGCGAGCTTTTTTCAAAGTGTTTTTGTACAACACCGGCGCGACTGTTGAAGGTTTAAAACTTCCAATATGATAAGTGATATCTTGAATATGATTTGTCGTATCATTTAGATACAATCCAGTGTACGATAACATAGATGAACACTTTTAAATTGCTCGCATCAAAATACAATTTATGATAACGTTCATATCATAAGATGTTGGTTCGTGGAATGATAACTAGACAGGATGTAATAGCTTTATGATTTCACAATAAGAATTATATAAATTGTTTTATTGAACAGTTTGAAGAATCACTTCAAATCACTTTTATAATAACGATTCATTTAATGGTCCACCAACAACTTTGAATCATAGATTTTTCAGAAAGTTAGTGATTTTATCGACCTTAAGAGTGGGCGATCAGCAATAAGATCATGAATAGAGGATTCCTGCATATGAAAAATCCTCACCAAATTGAACCACTCATTAACTGTCCCTATTCGCGTAACAGTTCCATGTTGGCTGGGTTTCCTATTCACATGGGACTGTTGTGAGTATGTGGGCTGTGGGCAGTTAATCATACTCGAAAGACCATACTGGAAGTGCACTTCAGAGCAAATTGCCAAATAAATAGGGAAGTGGAATTATCTCGGCAGGGCTTCTATTTTGGACACTTTTCCGCTATAACTCAGTCGTGTACAAAAATGTATGCCATTTTATTTGAAATTGACTGAGTTATAACGAAAAAGTGCCCGTGTGGTTGAACCCGGACCAATATCAATAAACTGAGTACGATTCCCTAAGATGTTAAAACATGTCAGCACCAACACAAACAAAAAGAAAAACGCCCCGTGTTTGACAATTGACGTCGCAAAGAATAGTTTTTTTTATCAATTATGCAAATTTATGAAATATTTCAATTTTGTTTTTATTATTCAGTTTATCGTACAGCTAACTATAAAACGATTTTGATGTGAATGATAATAGTATATACTTAACAACTTTGGTCTACAATATCTAACAACCCATTCGGAGATACAATGATTCTTCGAATATGATAGATGTTGTCATTGAATTGACTCACAGTCCCACTGATTTATCATACGTTTTATGATATTAAAATTTAGGATTAATTTTAGGAGAGTTTTGTTTCATTAAATTTCACGGTATTATTTGTATTGTGCCACAAGTCTAATCCAATTCCTTTCCCCAACCTATACCTTAACCCTTCCGATGGTGTTCATGTGGTCCGCACGGACTATTACGGCCATTACCCCCTCCCTGATCTTCGGCTTTGGATTGACTTGCGCTCTTATTGCCCCACCAAATGCTGCAAAATGAAAATGAAAATGCAAATTTAAACATAATAGAAGAAATTACCTATTCTCGGCCGTTTTGTTCTCTTCGTCTTTAGGGGTTTTTGAAACCTATTGAACTCAGAGTTGGTCTCACATCCTTCCCAACTAAGCTGAATTATATGGCCAAGTTCAGGCAATTTGGCTGACAAAAACTCCCCATGACGAAGAGAACAAACCTGCCGATAATACCCACTGTCACCCTATAATGTTCTAGCTTAAGGCTATCTCGAACTCTACAGCAGAAATTTGCGTTTTCTCAATAGAATTCAGCAATATGCTTCATGCTAGCGCAACAGTATCATTATAACTGTAATATAATTTCTCTTCATCAAGTACGAATACTTTTCAAGAAAGCCTCCCGAATAGATTTTTACAATTCGTGGTATCGTGCATATTATAAGCTTTGAATTCACTGAATGATAATTATAGAAGTTATCATTGCTCAATGATCAGATGATGCAAACTTTAAAAACTAGATCATTCAATATTTTTGATATATTATAACACAAATGATTATGGCACACCTAATGATAAATATATAATTTTAAATAATTCGATTTTCCTACATATTTCGATTTCTGTGTGCTTATAGGGTGAAAGCTTGGGAGTAAGAGGTTAAAAAGTTGAGTTAGAAGGATACAGAGAAGTTGTAGAATCCAGAATCCTGAGCTCATACGAGAGATCGTAAATATTGACACGGAAACGCATTGCAATGTATCGCATTGTAGCATATTTCCCCCGATTTTGCCGCACCTGTGCATTGGCTACTGTCTGACAACTAACTTTTTACACAATAATGATACTGCCATGAAAATTAGCATAGGATAAAGCACGCATTCCTCATTGATAGGTCCTAAGTATTAGAATAACGTACCTTGTAGGAAACGGTTGTTTCGCGATGACACACATTGAGCCGAGCATTGAGACCTAGGACAGGTCGTTTCTGCAGAGTTCAATTTTCAGCTTTCACAAAACTGATTTTAAACCACCCGCGAGCACATTGCCGATGTGGTCAAACGAGAAAACGCATCGCGAGAATAAACGGAGTCGCCCAGCAGCAGCAGTAGTTCGATTCCGAACCGCGAACAAAAAAAAACTTCCAACAGCACAGAAATAAACACAACAGATAACATTACGAACTTTGACAGTAGAAGGATCTGCAGGGGTGTATCATTTTTTAAGTCGGTAAGGCAGAACTGTGAAATGTTTCAGTTTTTGTTTCATTATTCAGTGTATCGTAAAATCAATGATAAAGTGATTATAACGTGTATAATTTGATGAAAGTTTTGTTCGAGAAAATAATCGTTTTTGAATGGTAACGATACTTAACAACCCATTCGGTCTATCATTCAAACTCCGGATATGATTCCTGTTATCATTAATATCATTCACATAAACATCAGTTTATGATCCATTTTATGATTCTACGAATAATCAGAAAATGATTGACTGTATAACAGCCGTATGATATCGTTTTATTCGGGCTGTGTGCTAATATTAGCTGAATCTGAACATGTTATTTAAATTAAATTATTGAGAAAAATCTATAAAAACTTTACACTACTATCAGACATATTGTGTCAACCCTAGTGGAAATGATATTTTGACGTTCAACCTAAAAAGGAGAAAAAATGTGGAAGTGCTTTACAGTTGCAAAAACGCACAAGTACAGTTTTTTACAGATGCCTATAATATGTTTTATTAGAATTGTAAAAAATTGCCACTAGGAAATGGAATTCGTAAGAGATTATTTCTGAGTTACCCAAAAGATCCTCTTGAAATTGCTCCAGGGATTCATTCAAAAGTTTCTACGGGAAATCATTTTTTTCTAAGGTTTCCTCAGAAATTACTTATAAGATTTCTACAGGGGTTCTTTCTAAAATTCCGGCGAGTTTCTCTGGGAGGAGTTTTTTTTGTCTTCTGCAGCAGTTCATGCTGGTCCATGCTTTTGTTCTTGGATTTCTCATACAGTTTCTGCTGGATTCCCTCCAGAATAGTCTTTGGGATTTCTTTAGGATTTCTGTGAATTCTTTAGCAATTCATTTTGGGAATCCTCTAGGAATTCTAATAAGTATATAGACGTCAAAAGGTAACATTGTGTAATTTTTACTTGGTCAATCCCAAGAATCGGTATAATTAGAATTTCTGAAGAATAGGTTCTATAAACACTGTATTTTGTGTAACTGTAAAAATACTTCCACAATTTTAATTTTGTTTCTTTGCCATTGATATTTTTGCTTGATTATATCATGTAAGAAGAGTGTAGATATTCTAAGTCATTAAAGTTTTCATTACGAACAGTTCCTGTACCGATAGTTTTTCAATTCAAGTAAAAATATTAAAACCGGGAAAAATATAAAAATTCCGGGAAAAAACCGGGAAATCAAAATCTGCAAGTCACTGGCCACCCTGTAAGTGAACTATTGAATGATTAAGGGTCAAAAAATTGAATTATTCATTTTTTTCGAGAACCATTACACTAATAATAATGATACGTTTAATGATACAGTAATAATTTAAAGATACATTTTTCAATGCTCTCAGCGTTGAAGCTTAATCATAATAACCAGCATAGAAAAACCAACCGGAACGATTATGAATTTGACTTACCCAGTTACATATACGTTCCACAATCACAAAAAAATCGCTATCGAACTGCTTTTTTCTAATCACCTGCGGCACCACTAATTTTGTACACTACTTCTGTTATTTTTCGTCCCCACGGTATAAAACCAGGTTGCCGGTTCCATGCCAGCATCTTCTGACGACTCCACCGCCTTCATTTTGTAACATAACTTCTTGGACGTTTTTTAATCATTCACTGTCGTAGCACTTTGTCCTTGGTGAATAATGAAAGTTTCGGAACAGTCACGGAATTTCCCGCACATCACTATTCCACTTTCATATCTCCATAAGCACCTTCTTAACTTTTACGCCTTTCAGTCGACCGCGAGGACTAATAAAAAAGTCCCGCGCGTAAACACCACTCGAGGAAAACTGCAGTAATCCCAAAAATCACACAGTTCGATTCCCTTCCCGTTCCGTCGAAGTGAAAAAAAGTTTCAACGCAAGAGTAAACAACGATGCGCGCAATGGTACACACAGCCCGAATAAAACGGTATCATACATCAATTTAACAGTGTATCTTTTTCTGTTCATACGTTTTATCGTAAACTGGATGATAAATACATGATACGACAAATCATATTAATGATAGAAGTTATCATTATTGATGTTTTAATGATAGACTGAATGGGTTGTTAAGTATCGTTACCATTCAAAAAATGCCATTTTTCTCGAACAAATATTTTGCGGAATTATACTTGTTATGATTACTTTATCATCAACATTATGATACATCGAATAATATTGTCGTCGCGGTTGAAACCCGAAGTTTCCTCACACCCGACAATCGAATTTCCTCAAAATCCATACGTGAAACCTAACGTCGGACGTAGTGCACTGGACAGCGGACCTGGCCCTCTATCCAGCGCACTGTGCCCGACGTACGTCCGACACACGGTTTAGGAGAAACATCGATTTTCGCGTGTTAAAAATTCCGATTTTCAACTGCACGAACGATAAAAACAAAACGGAAATATTTCATCAAATCTGTTTTGCCGACTGAAAAAAAAGCACACCTCCTCTCCTCTTTTCCTCTTCTTGGCATAACGTCCTCACTGGGACAAAGCCTGCTTCTCAGCTTAGTGTTCAATGAGCACTTCCGCAGTTTTTAACTGAGAGCTTCCTCTGCCAATGACCATTTTACATGTGTATATCGTGTGGCAGGCACGAAGATACTCTATGCCCAAGGAAGTCAAGAAAATTTCCTTTACGAAAAGATCCTGGACCGACCGGGAATCGAACCCGTCACCCTCAGCATGGTCATGCTGAATACCCGTGCGTTTACCGCCTCGGCTATATGGGCCCTCAATACACCTCTGCGGGCATTTTGTCGAGCACTGTTAAATTTGTCTACGATTATGTGAATGATTGTTTAGTGTCTTGATTTTTTTATTAAGTATTTTATTGAACAGGGAATCGAACTGTTTGTGTTTCGGATGTTGCTTCCACTACTCCTCGCGCGTTGTTTATTCACTACTCCAAACCGGATCAGTGCTCGCGGTTGCTTCAAATGTAAAGATGTTCTTCACCTAGAGAAGCGGTTAGAAAAGATTTGGAATTACAGAAGTTTGTGATAGGAGAGTCCTCTAGAGTAATACCTTTGGAGTTTTGTGCCCGGTATCAACAACCGGTCGACCTTTGACCAAAAGCTCGACTTTTGCATGCTGGGCTGCTCCCCAGGTGAGTGCTGGTGAGTTTTCAAGAGAATTTTTCAAGGAATTCGCAATTAATAATCCTCTACGGCTGCTGCTGGCGCGCGGAAACAAAAGACATCAAAAGAAGCAGAAATTTGCTACAAAGTGATATTCGTTAGAACCCAGAAGTGGGAATTTCAGCAACTCAGTTACACAAATGGATTTATTTTACCAATTCCAAAACGATTGCAATGATTAAATTTCGTAAAAGCTCGTCAAGAGTGCTTTTGTTTGCCGACCGTACAAAAAACATTATTAAAAATGATTAATGCACTATTTGACGTATCATTATCATAAGTAATATCTTATGATATGAACTATTCCATTGATCGTTTTTTTCTATGCGGGATAGTTGACAGAATCAGACAAGTGCCCGCAGGGGTGTGTTTTTTCTTGTTGATAAAGCCGAACTGGTGAAATATTTCCATTTTATTTTTATTACTCTCAGTATCATAAAGTCGATGATAAAACGATGATAATATGTAAGATTCTCCAAAATTTTTTTCGAGAAAAAAAGCATTTTTGAATGGTGACGATACTTAACAACCCATTCGGTCTATCACTGAATCTCCGAGAATAATAACCGCTATCATCAACATTATTTTTCGTATGGTTGATTTATAATCCAGTTTATTATACCATGCATAATCTGAAAATGATAACCTGTATGATTTTTGTATGATACCGTTTTATTCGGGTGACTATTTTTGTATCGGAAATTGTTTTAATAAATATAATGAATATATTTCATAATGATAACTGAGAAATGATAACTGATATCGTCCAAATGATACGTGGTATGATCAGTCAATCAAGTGCGGTCTGTTTCGTTTGTTTCTTCACGAGATTCTTTACGAATTCCTGGCAAGAGCAAGACAGATTTGCTACGAGGTATTGGTGGTTGTAAAATTCTTAGAGGATTCGTTATGAGTTGCTTGAAAACTTCCCGTGCATTCATTATTGGATTCCTTCCAAGGTCTTTGACGGATGTATGTAATCCTCTTGGTGGGTTTTAGGTAAGATCCTTCACGATCAAGACAGATTTTAAAATTTTCTGTCTGCTGTTTGTGAGATGCTTAGCGGATTCCGACGGTCTCAAGTGTATTTCTTGGAAATTCATTAGCATAATTGTTTGCCATAGAATGAAACCATTTCACTTACATCCTTTTCCACCTCGGACAGTCGGAAGTGTGAAATCTATCATGATACATTTATCTGAGTGGCAACCCGCCGACCAAAGCGAACTAGTGCCCTAACCAACCATTCTTCACTGTTACATTGCTTTGCGCCTACACATCGGCTACCTGCCAATCAAAAGCCTCGTAGCCGTGCGGTTAGGGTCACCAAGCTTCTGATCGCACCATGCTATGTGGTGAGGGTTCGATTCCCGCTCCGGACGATGAAACTTTTCGTGAGGATAGTTTCTTCTCCGTATCCACTGGTGCATGCTCCGTATGTCCCTTGTCTGGTGTTAAGTTTCATTCAGTCTGTACAGCCTCTGGCTGAAGACGATGTCCGCGTCTTTTAAAAGCAGCGAACCTGTAGCTTCCAGGTATCAGAAGGTCGGCTCCAAAGGCACGTTCTTATCCGTTTGGGTTATTTGTACCATCAAGCCTGTAGCTTAACAACTTTATCCGCATCTACTCATCGTGACGCAGTGGTATAGACTTTTGATAGTGGACGAGTGAATCCATCATCAGTTTATTCGTCTTCTCTTTGGGCGAGAACCGCATTATGGTATAAAACTTGAAGATCATCAGAGCTAGGATACCTCCCATGTTTTTTTTTTTAGTCAAATAGACTTCAGTAGTTATCGGTTTTATCACGGCCTTCAGAACCGCATGGAAACTTAATGGTTTTCAATGCGGGCTTCGTGGCCGTGCGGTTAACGTGTCTAGGTGTTTGATAAGCCTCGGAGTGAGGGTTCGATTCCCGCTGCATTCGTGAAACACTTTTCGTCAAATGGAAAACTTTCCAGTGGACCAATAATGGGTGTTCTGTGTTGTCAGTTGTCTAGTGTTAGTAATACTCAGTCTGTATAGCCTCTGCCTGAAGACGTTGTAAATTGGCTTTCAAATATTGCGTGATCTCTAAGACTTCAGCAGACATCTATGTAAGTTTCTTTAAAAAAAAAAAAGTTCCAATTCCCCCGTATAAGAACAGTCAACAAAATGAAAAGACAATCTCATTGCTTGTAGCAGCAGCAGCAGCAGCACTGAAGTAGGTCCCGGGCGGGACAAACGCTGCTCCCGCTTGCAACTCTCGTCCTCTTGTCAGCTCAGCAGTCGTTCGGTCTTCGGTCGCCCGGTGAACCCAGGCTATCAACGACCGGTGATGTCTCCCTTTTTTCACGTACCTCTCTACACACAGCAAGATAAATACCAGACCAGCTGAAGAAAGCAAAATTTCCAGTCGTCGTCATCGTCGTTGTCGTCGATGTGTGTCCTCTTCGATCCGTCGTCATCTTTGTGTCCTGTGGATGGACGGAAGACGACAACGGATGGGTGAAGCTGGAAGAAGAGATAGGAAGGAGCAAAGCGGAAAATCCGAAATACGTAGAGAGCATTCTTATTTGATTTCATCCTCGTTTGATTCTCCTTTTTTTTCTTTCTTGGAGTCACATGTTTGTGCTGGCTTCCTTAATTTTGTTGCGGAACAATTCCAAGGAAACCAAACTTTTTTTTTTGTCCTCAAAACAGCCACATCAGCAACAGCAGCAGCAGCACCAAGCAGCTATTATTGCTGTATGGGGACGGATGGATGGGCGGTTGATTCACGGAAAAATCAGCTAACAACAGCAGAAATCGGCGATGAGCATGAAGCAGCAATTTTATATCATTTCGACGGGGTAGGGAACCTGCTGCTTGTGCGTGGAAGCGTACGAATTGATTGAAGGTGGATCGATGGATAAGCGAGTCGAAACAAGTAGAGGTGAACAGATACATTCTGAGTAATGATTCAATGTATGGCGGTTATATGTTTGAACTGTTAAACAAATGCTGTAATTTTAAACCGAAATACCTATTGTGAATTACTCCAGGAGCTCCGGCACGGTTTCTTCCAGAAGTTTCACAAGGATATTCTTTAGTGCTTTCGTCGGGAATTCTTCGAAAATTCTCTACTAGCTCTTATGGGAAGTTTCGCTTGAAATTCTGCATCATGCGAAACTCTGAGAGAATTTTACAGTGAAATCACTCAATGAATTTCACCGAAAATCACTCAGGAAGTTCCACTGAGAATTCTCTCAGGTCTTACCCATCAAATACCTACAGGAGTTACATCGGAAATGCCGGAAATCCTTCATACAGTTCCTGCTGAAATTCTTCCAAAAGTTCTTTCTGTACAATGTTCACCTGGAATTCCTCAGAAGCCTAGGATATCCATCAGAACTTCAAGCAGTTCCGATGGAAATTCCTCTAGAAGAATTCTCCGAGAATTCTTCCAGCAGTCGCGTCTTCAGCCACCCTCAGCGGCACCGCACACACGCTATGTTCCACAAGCGACCTTTTTAATGGTGTGTGTACTCAGTACACGACGCAACCGCTCCCGGGTTAAAGAGGTTCTATCGAAAATTACTTAAGGAGTTTCACAGTAACTCTGGAAGTTTCTCCGGGAATTCTTTCAGGAGCTTCACTGCATTTTTTTCCTCGTAGGAATCAAAAAAAATCATTGTGAGCTCCAGAAGTTACGTCGGATATTCTTGTAGGAGTTAGGGGGTTCCACCCGGGATTCTTCTAGAAGTTCTACCGATTTTCTTCTCACCAGTTCCGCCACAAATTTCTCTACAAGTTTTACTGGTTCCTGGAGTTCCCGTAGGAGTTTCACCAAGCCTTCCATTAGAATTTCCACCAGGAATTTATCTAGTTTCAATGAGATTTTCTCTAGGCATTTCAACGGATATTCTTGTAGATGTCTTAGGGGATACTTTTCTAGGAGTTCCACTTGTTTTTCAACCAAGTTTTTTCTTAGATTTCCGCCAGGGATTCCTCTCGGTGTTCCATCCGGAATTCCTTCACGAGTTTCTTCTAGAAGTCTTCCAAATGTTCCTCTAGGAATTCTTAGAATTTTCCGGGACTATCCCGTAAAAATTAACCAATAGCCCCTGAGGAATTCCTCCGTGACCTCTTCAATGAGTTCATTCTATGCATAATACTTTTAGAAGTACATTATTACATCTCTGGAAATTTCGGCAAATTCAACCAAATGCCATCAAGATAACAAGGGAACCAGGATGAATTGGGCAGACAACTGATTTGAAGTAGGTCTACAATGGTGCGCCTGAACGTTGACCAAACGTATCCTTTGGAGTTTACCCTTCCACTAACAACACCCAAATTCCCGTGATATCTAGGCCTGAGAGATCGTAGAGCTGTCTACATCTTTCATAGATGTCCAAAACTATCCATCCTTCCCATCCCTCAGCAGTCGCAAGGACGTGGCCAGGACAGTTCTCGACCATTGGAGGATTGCGTCAGTTTTGTCTAAGAGTCAGAGATTAGTCCCAAATCTTTGTGCTTTGGTTCGGACGGGAAGAAGGCAACCCTCATAACAGCGGTCTAGGACGGGTCTGTGTCATTTGGCATAAAGTCATTTGGCATAAGGCCTTTTGGCATAAGGTCACTTGGCATAAAGTCATTTGGCATAACGGTCATTTGGCATAATGGACACTTGGCATAATAAAGAAGGGTGCATTTCGATTATGCCAAATGTCCATTATGCCAAATGACCATTATGCCAAATGGCTTTATGCCAAGTGACCTTATGCCAAACGACCTTATGCCAAATGACTTTATGCCAAATGTCCCGCCCCGTCTAGGACTGTACCACCTACGAATTCGTGCAACTCGCTTAATGCTAATGCTATATCTCTGGAAATTTCGGCAGTCGTTTCTCTCGAAGTTCTTCCAAAAGATCCTCCGGGTATTATTCCGAAAACTCGTCACAAATTTCTTCCAAATGTTGCTTTGGGAATTCTTTCCAAGTATTCTTTCAGAAGTTTCTTTGGTAATTATTCTAGAATTTAGAAGTTTTTCCAAGAATTCTACCAGAAGTGTCTTCGTAATTTATTCCAGAATTCCTCCGGAGATTCTTCCATGAGCTACATTGCCGTTCTACGCATAATTGTCCCATGTTATATGGGATTCCCTTTGTAACATGGGGCAATCGGGCGTAGAACGACACTGGTAATGCTTCCAGAAGTTTCTCCGGAAATTAGTCCAGAAGTTGCTTCGAGATTTGTTCTATGCGTGCCTCCGTAAATTCTTCCGCAAATTCTTTCTGAGATTCTTTCACAAGTTTCTCCAGTATTTCATTTTAGAACTTTTTGAAAAGCTACTCCAGGGATTCTTCCGAAAGATTGTCCAGGAATTGTTTGAAAAACTCCTCCGGATGATCTTCGGCTAGTTCCTTTGGGAATCCTTACAGAAGTTCCGTCGCGAACTCCAGAAGTTCCTCCGGGAAATTCGAAAGCTTTTCTGGTAATTATTCCACAACTTGCTAGAGAGATTCTTCTAGAAGTTGCTTCGGGAACTGTTCCTTGTATTTAGATAAGGAATTATTCCTATAGGAGTTTCTAGGAAAGTTCCTACAGTACTCTAAAGAGTTGTAGAAGTTTCGCTGGAAATCCCTCCATGAGTTTCGCCGGAAATTTTTGGAAGTTCTAAGTTTCAGGAATTTTAAAAATTAAGAGTATTGTTGTAGTCCCACAAATATTGTTTCTCTGGAAGATTTGACCCATGAGTGCCTCCATGAATTCTTTCGGAGATTCTTCCAAAAGCTTTTCCGGGAATGGTTTCAGTAATTTATCTCAGAATTCTTTCGAAAACTCCTCCAGCGATTAGTGCGGATATTTCTCCAGGAATTGTTTAGAAAACTCCTCCGAGAATTCATCCGGTAGTTCCATTATTCATTCTCATAGAAGTAACCTGGGCGTACTCACCTTGAAATTCTTCCGGGAACTAATTCAGTCCAGAAGTTCCTTCGGAAATTCTTCTAAAAGCTTTTCTGGTCATTCTTTCACAACTTGCTACGGGTACTCTTCCGGAAGTTCGTCCGGGGATTCTACGGGACCTCTTCCAGAAGTTGCTTCGAGAACCGTTTCTTGCAGTTTCTTAGGGAATTTTCCCAAGATGTCAGTATGGAAATCCTGTAAGAATTTCAAAAATTTAGAACATTTTTGTAGTCCATAAAAAGATTGTTTCTCCGGAAACAAGTCCTGAAGCACTTTCGAGATTTGCTTCATGAGTTCCTCCGAGAATTCGTCCAGAAATTCTTTCTGGGATTCTTCCAAAAGTCCCCCTGGGTAATGGTTCCAGTAATTCATTTCAGAATACTTTCAAACGCTCCTCCAACGATTCTTGGGGAAGTTTCTCCTGAAATTGTTTTGAAACTTCCCCAGGAATTTCTCTGGTTGTTCCTTTAGGAATTCTCGCAGCAGTCCCGTCGGGACTCTCCCAAAAGTTCCTCCGAGATTCTTACTGAAGCATTTCTGGTAATTCTTCCACAACTTGTTCCGGGGATTCTTTCTGAAGTTCGTTCGGGAATTCTACGGGACCTCATCCAGAAGTTGCTTCGGGAACAGTTTCTAGTAGTTGCTTAAGAATGTTTTCCCCGGAGATCAGTATGGAAATCCTTTGTAAGTTCCGATGAGAGGTTTTTCAGCTTCTCTCCAAGGAACTCTAGAAGTTTCGGTAGGAATCTTTTCATGAGTTTCTCCGGAAATTCTAAAAATGTCTGAGTTTCAAAAATTTCCAAAATTTTGGCGCATTTTTGTAGACATATTGTTTGTCCGGAAACTAGTCCACAAGTTCCTTGGATATTGGCTTCGTGAATTCCTGAGATTTTTTTCGGAAGTTTTTTCGAGGATTCTTCGAATAGTGCCTTCGAATTCCTCTCAAATTTCTTTCGAAAGATTCTTCAGGAATGGTTCAAAAAACTCCACCGAGAATTCTTGTTACGGGTATAAATATTTGTTACATCCATATGACAGAATAATTTTTCAATGTGTTCAAAGTTTAATATTCGTGCGTTCTTTGTGTTACATGTTGAATTTTAACTTGTAAATATTCCCCTAGTATTAATTAACATTTATAGGGTTCTGGCATAATAGAGGCCCACGAAGTGTAATCCTATTCCGATTGCCAAAATTCAGGCCATTTCGGGCCGCGATTGAGTACTAGAGACGTAAACCTTTCCCTGACACAGACTTCAAGTCATAGAACTCTAGTGATGAAACGGGATGCCCGATTAGGATAAGTTTTCCTAGACAAAACCAAGCTATGAACACAGTAACAACTACTGTGAACTATAAGGCATACTGCCAACTAAAATACAATTCCAGGATGACTGATGGACCCAAACCAATAAATGAAACCTCGTCATCCTGTGATCGGAAGGAGTTATCCATCTGTATAACAGGGCACATGTTTTGTGTCGTGTTGAATCAATTTGTAATGTCGCCTATTTGTACATTTGTAAGGTTCTATGTGTCGTGATATGTTGATCCTTTTTATTAATTTATTTTCTTTTATTTTTGTAACATTCTTCCGGTAGCCTGTCAGAAGTTCCCCTGAGAATTCTCACAGTAATTCTTCCGGAAACTTTTCTGGTAATTCATCCACAACTTGCTCCGGGGATTCTTCCAGAGTATTGTGTTGTTCTGTGGTGTGCATGCATCGCTCCTGTAAGGGGTGAGTATGGCAGCATAATCGATCGCGTTCGCTATTGTCTCGAGTGAAAATCAAAACAATAGATGCGCGGGTGCTTAGTGTTCAGTATTGTGCTGTTCTTTGCTGTGCATGCATCGCTCCTGTAGGGGTGAGCAGTCTTGCGAATAATCGCGACCATCGCGAGACAATCACTTAAACCGCTTTCTGGAGTCACCCTTCCCAAGGTGATACGAACCAGCTAGCATGTCACGACTGGAATGACAAACATGTTGTGGTTACCACCCTTCGCAGCTTTGCAGCGATAGCAGTTGCTGAGTATGCTTCAGGCGGGTTGCGAGAGAATCAATCTCTTTGAGCAACGATGCATAACGGGCGAAGTGAAAGCGTTTGCCATAGCCAGGGCGAACTGCGTGGTGCGCTCAATGTGTGCGTTTAAACTGAGCTATGCAAAACGAATAGGATTTATGACGTATTACCGTGCTTGTGATAACACACATGCATAGTTTTACATGCTGTTGCGCGTGCATCTGCTTGAGGCGACGGAGAGAGTCATGACACTCACATGAGCCGTATCCAAGTCAGGATGATTGTAGCAAAACAAGGGTGACCGGGTGACTTTGATGGGAATCTGTCTTTTCTGGTGTTTGCGACTGTAGAGAGAGCGAATCAGAAACCGCAGAGACAGGGTGATACAAGTTTGGTGTTTATCAGCTTTTTTGTGACTTGTACGCTGATGCTTCGCGACACTGGGGGTGAGTATGGCAGCATAATCGATCGCGTTCGCTATTGTCTCGAGTGAAAATCAAAACAATAGATGCGCGGGTGTTTAGTGTTCAGTATTGTGTTGTTATTTGCTGAGTATTGTGTTGTTCTTAACAGAGAAGAACATTAATCAAGACAACTAGATGATCGGCATTGAACCACAAAAACCTTACAACAATTAGTGAGATCTTTCCAATATTATTTATTGATAAATAATTCTACTTCAGTATATTTACTTTATAACTGCATATAAGTTGAAAATTCGCTATTTTCAACATCCTTTCATCTATTGGAAGATGCTTCAGTTCTGGGCTCTTTCTAAGTTGATGAAGGGATTTATAAATGCTTGCAAGGACTTGGCCAGGTGTGTGGAGCTGAGTGAATCTATGACATTGTAGATAGTAGCGACATCAGCAATGTCAATGGAAATATTCAACTTTGCAACTCCATCCAAGATTTGTGCAAGTATTCATGCTATGCTATGCTATGCTAACTTGCTCCGGGGATTCTTCCAGAAGTTCATCCGGAGATTGTAAGGGACCTCTTCCAGAGGTTATTTCAGGAACTGTATCTTGCAGTTGCTCAGGGAACTTTCCCAGTAGTTCTTTCTGGAGCTTCAACGAGTGTTTTCCCAGATCCCCTTCAAGAAACTCCAGAAATTTCGCTGGGAATCCTTCCTCGAGTTTCGTCGAGGTTTTTAAGGAATTTCTAAGTTGCGATTTAAGAATTAAGAGCATTCTTGTAGTCCCAGAAAAGATTGTTTACTTCGTTATCTATACACTACAGTTCGTCATGCTTATGCTTATGTAATGAGTCAATGATTCAAATTGAAATCCAACATTGACACTTTCTTTCAGTCTCCAACCACATAATTATGAAGCGAGACCACGTTGAAAGAGACTGGATTCATATCTCGTTTCGGTGGTAGGTACAGATCTCAACCATCCATCCAGATTTGGCGCGTTTTCATCTGCAGCAGCAACAGCAGCAAAAACGTCACCACGTCGCCGCCATTGAACAACAGACATCGCATCGCTGCGCGTTCGCTGAAAAGGTCGAGCGTGGATGCGGGTGGAGTCGCGGGTCGCTGCGACGCGGCGGCGGGTTCCTACATTCAAAATCCACTCCACGCTCCATTTTGAAAGCAGTCAGCCACACACCGACACTGACTGACTCGACAGTCTATGCGGGCAGCGGAGCGGCCGACGGCATGTAGGTATACGGCGGACGGTATACCTTTTCGAGAAGGTTACAATTTTTGTTTTTGTGCCCTTCCATCGAATGCGAATGATGCGAGCGTTCGCTGTTGACCTACCTTTGCTTCCAAAACAACTTCGCGGGCGAAGCACGACAGCGACGGGCGGTGGCGGATTTGAAGGGAAGCGCGGAGAGCGCGGTTGAACTTCACCAGCCAACCATCCAGCAGTGCCGCGCCAAAGTCAATTTAATCTGTCCGACTCCATCGCATGAATATATATAACCGCAACAACGTGCTCTGCTGTGCTGCACCATCATGCTCTCGTCTTCGTCGTCGTAGTCGTCGTCGACGGTTTTCCCTTCAGTTGTTGTGGTTGCTTTTTCGGGTTTCCTTTTCCTTTTTGCCATTGAAAAGCCGGTTTGCAGCCGGTCGTCTTGCGCCGTCCGCCCGCCGTCGGTCACGCCACTGCCACATGCAGTCAGTCCCTCACTCATTCTTTGTCCACGCTGCGAACGCAGCGACAAAACATTCATTCGGGAAAAAAGTTGCACTGTAGAAAATTACGTAAAAAAAAAGCAATAGACGCAAGACGAATACTGGGCTACTGATGTGACAACTAGTCTTGTAAAGTGTCAAAGTATCCAAAAACGAAAATTCCTAATTGATCCTCTTCAAAAACATCACCTGTAAACATGTTGCAAAAATATTGGCGCCATTGATCATCACTTTATCAAAATCGGCTAAATTGAAAATCAGCAACATTCAGCAAAACATTCTGCTGAAAATCAACAAGCTTCACGAGTTGATGCTGAAACTCATCAACATCAGCACTTCCATATTGATCATTATATTGTAGTGATCATCAACACTGCGGAAGTTCGACAATGTCAACAAAAATGATCATCATATTCCATTGAAAATTTTGTAATATTTAGCCACATCTATTGCCTTTTTCGGCACCAACAGAAAGAGCATTTTGAAACTACACCTTTCAAAACTGTAGATCGTATTTCATCCCTCCAACTCAAACAACCTGTGATGGTTTGATCGTTTGGGTTAGAGGGATTAGGAGGAATTTTAGTCTATAGAATGTGTGTGAAAACTGTTGTTTCCAGCAGTAACGTCCCTTTGAAAGGTTGGTGTCCAATTCATCGGTAAACATTTAGTTAATCTGTGTAAAAGTTATGCAGAAATTAGCAAAATTGAACCAACTGATAATCACGTCATCGAAATCCGTTAATTGGTCAAAATTCGTTGATCAAGAGCAACATTTATCAAATTCTGTTGAGCATCAAAAACGCTGTGCTGAAATTCAACATCATTCACGTGTGGATCAGTTGATTGTAGTTATCGTCAAAAATGTTGTTGCGCGGAAGTACAATTCGCTCACTTTTAGCAAGTTACTTTGATCATCAGAAACGTTCTGCTGAAATTCTGCTAATATTTTGCGAATTGATCATCCCCTTCAAGTGATCATCAACAATAATGCGAAATGTGAATTTCAGGTAAAGCACTTGTCTAGCGAATAAGGGTCGTGAGTTCAAATCTCACCTGAGCTGTGGATTTTTTCCCAATTTAACCAATAATTTACCCATCTGTACATATATATGTTGAGTTATTTGAAATTCATAATTGACCACACGGATTGGTATTATCGAAAATTTGCACTTTGAGTGAGTCGAATAATGCGAAAGTTTGACCAAGTCCATCCAATCAGCATATTTTATTGATCATCAGCAACATCTTGCTGAAATTCACCAACATTTGCTAAATTGATCGGTCAATTATGTTGAGCATCGTGTTCTGCTGAAGTTTCACGACACTCAGTGAGTGGATCAGCGAATCCTGGTGATCATCAATAATATCATAAAGATACTCATTTAATCTGCTCAGTTGATGCATGTTTCCTGAACCATCAGTTCATACTGCTTAATTTCAGCAACATTTGCGAATCTAGTGTTGTGAAAGTTCAACACAGTCGGCTAAATTAATCAGCATTTTTCGATTGATCATCTACTAATTTTAAGGAACATTTGCTGAACAATTAGCATCGCTTTGCTGATAACAAAATTGGCCAAATTGATTATTATCATCACTTCATCAAAATCTGCTAAATTGATTAGCATTTTTCATTGATCATCAGCAACATTCGGCAAATTATTTAAGCATTGTAAATAATTAGTCATCTAAATTTGCTTTATCAGTAAGATTCATGCAATCATCAGAACGTGCTGCCGAAATTCAACAACAGAGCTCCAGAGCTCCTTCAGGAATTCATCCAAGATTTCCTCCAACAACTAACCCAGGGATTTCTTCAGGAATTCCTCAAGGGATTCTTCCAGAAATTCATCCAGAGTTTTCCTCGGAAATTCCTTCAGGAAGTCCTCCAGGAATTCCTCTTATAATATCTACAGGAACTCCCCGAAGAATTCCTCAAGGAATTTCTCTAAGAATTCATCCAGGAATCCCTCCAAGACATCTGCCTAGAATTCTTCCAAGAATCCCTCCCGCAATTCCAAAAACTTCTACTGGACCTTGCCCAAGAATTTCACCAGAAAACCCTCTAAGATTTCGGTCAAGAATCCTTTCTGGAATTTTGCCAGTAATACCTCCAGGGTTTTTTTCAAGAAATTCCTTCAAGAATTCATTCAAAAAATCTTCCAGAAATTCCTTTATGATTACCTCCTAGATTCTTCAGGAAACCTCCAGAAATTCATCAAGAAAATACTTCTGGGACAACTCCAGCGATTCCTCCGAGAATTCCTTCAAGGATTTCTCCAGAAACTGCTCTCAAAGAAATACTCCATGAATTCTTCTAAAATTTTCTCCAAAAATTCCTCCAGGTATTGTTCTAAGAATTTCTCCAAATATTCTTCCAAGAATCCGTTCAGGAATTTCTCCATAAATTCGTTCAAGAATTTCGACAGGAACTCTAATAAGAATTTCTCCTAGGCCTGCTCCAATACTTCTGTCAAAAATTTCTCCAACAATACCTCCAGGGATTTTTAATAAATACCTTCAGTAATCCTTCAGAAATTCCTCCAGAAATGCCTAAAGGAATACCCCCCAGGAATTCCTTCAGGAATTCCAGGGCTATTACAGGTGGTGCGGATTTTGCGTTTTTCGCGGTTTTTTGCGTTTCGCGCGGATTTCGCGCGTTTTTACTAATTTTGGCGCGGATTTTGCGGAAATGGTTTTGTAAATGTATTTACATCAGACATATGGACACGGAATTCATCACAAACGAAAAAAAAAGAACATTTTCAAATTAGAGTTATGGAATATTATGTTTGAGCAAAAACAATGTTTATAGTCAATAGCGTGGAGTGCTAGATAAGTTGCATCGTACTAGAAGCTCAATTTGTTATAAATTGGAAGATCATATTCTGAATTTCTTAGTCAAACTCTTGAAGTCATTTCTGTCTTAACCCTGAGATCAGTTCTTGGCTAAAATTTTGGATTTAATTTTAATTTTGGACGGAACTTACCTGTAAAACAATGCCTGACGTTCGAAAAAAAACACTGTATAATGGCAAGACTTTTAAAATTGGTGTTTCTGAAAGACGTCTTTCGGAAATTTTGGAGAAACATTTGGTTGAATTTTGTAGTCAAATGTAACAAAATCCCGTCAAGAAAACCATTGGTTTTGTAGACTGTGTGTATCGTAAGCAATCAATCTGATATGCCTGGTTCAGACGGTGCAAGTGACTTGATTCAATTGGCATTTTCAACATGAAAACACACATTTTACGCGAAATCATGACTCATTTAGCAGGTTTCAAGCAGCGGATTTTTTCCCGTGAGAGGAAACGCTGGAGGAATTCCTGGAGGAGCCCCTAGAATAATTTTGAGAGGAATCCAACGAGCAATTTCCGAAGCAAAAAATCCTTTGAGATGTTCGTGGAAGATTTCCTAGGGGAATATTTGGGAAATTTCTAGAAAAGTCCTTGGAGGAATTTCTGGAAGAATCCTTGAAGGAATACTTGAAGAAATCCCTGACGGTTAAACTTTTGGACGATTTCCTAGGGGAATTCCTGCAAGAATTTTTGTTCTTCTTCTTCTTATTATTCTTCTTCTTTATGGTTCTACGTCCCCATTGGAACTTGGCCTGCCTCGCTTCAGTTTAATGTTCTTTGAGCATTTCCACAGTTATTAATCGAAGGGCTTTCTTTGCCTGCCTTTGCATGAATTTGTATATTGTGAGGCAAGCACAATGATACACTATGCCCAGGAAGTCGAGAAAATTTTCCCGACCGGAACGGGAATCGAACCCGCCGTCTCCGGATGGGTGACCCATAGCCAGAGATGGAAACACTCTCATCGTGAATCAACTCGCGAGTGTAAAAGCAACAAACGGTTTACTCACGGTACCGAGAGTAAGCCGTGTGTGAGTTTATTCGCACCCGCTTGCTTCACGAGTATGAAGCAAAACAAAAACAAAAACACTCATGAATTTTTATTCGCGAAGAACAAGTGGAGATGCGGGAATTGCATTTTAGTGCGATTTTAATATCAAAACAAGTAATTATGCATCAGATAGTAGTGTTTTGTGCTTTATTGTTCCTGAAAAGTTAATCTGTCGGCCGTGTAAATTCGTTTTTTCACAAAATTGAAAAATGTTCAGAGCTGCTTCGCGAATCAATCACGAGTGCGACCAGCTTCGTTAGCTCGCGAGTGAAGGAAGTGCGAATATATTCTGGCTTCTGTTGTTCACGAGTAGGATAGCTTTGCGTTTGTGTCTACTCAGCTGCATTCCTCACTGTTTTCCATCACTGCCCATAGCCTTAACCACTAGGCTAACTGGAGACTTTTCTGTAGGAATTGTTAAAGCAATCCCTGTGGGAATCCCTGAGGAAATCCTAGACGAATCTTTAGAGGAAATCTCTGGATAAATTCCTGGAGAGATCTCTAAATGAATTCATGGAGGAATCTCTGAAGAAATTACTAGAGGAATCTTTAGAAGAATTCCTGGAGGAATCCCTACAGGAGTTTTGAGAGAAATTCCTGGAGGAATCCCTGCAGGAGTTCGTTGAAAATGCCCAATTGAATGCGAATTAAAGGTGTAAACACCACCATTCATCTCACTTGAGCAACACACTTGACTTGAACGAAAGTTGAACATGTTGAACTTTTTCATTCAAGTCAAACGAAATCGTCTCACTTGCTCCGTTTAAACCCGTGATTCATGTGAGCTGAATTCAAGTCGTCTGTCAGTGAGATGACTTCATTTCAGTTTGCTTACGCTCCGCACGAGTTGAACAATGTAAACATTTGCTTCAACTGAGATGCATTTAAGAGCATTCAAGTGAACACTCAAGTCATTTGCTCAGTCTAAACACATCATTACATTGGATTGAACACTTTTGAGAAGTTAGCAAGTGAAATGCTCGTTTCAGTTGAACAATGTAAACCAGGCAATAGAATCTGGTTGGTTTTCTGACACAAAATGTCCGAAATTCCTAAAAAAAGATACAGGTGAGGCGTCCTGGAGAATTTTTTGTTTGCATTCTTAAATAATTCCATAGAAAAAGCTTTTGAAAAACTCTGGATAAAATATTAATCATCAGATATTTTAGCGATTTTTTTTTCCACGCAGGTTTTTTTTATTGATTATGGATGAGTTTAAGAATTACAGAATTGACTAAAACAGTTATTAGTGGAACACCTGTCGAATCGATTATTTTTGACTAAAAGCACTGATAAAATTATCCTAAAAATGCGTAAACTTCTGTTGTAATGGTAAAATTACTCATTGATTTTGAATCGGAGCACTCGTTGAGAGGGGCATTGCAGGCACAGTTATTAAAGGGTTTCTTTGTAGAATATTTTGGGATTTTTCTTTGCAGAATACTTGAAGAAATCGTTGAAGCTTTCGAAATCTTAAGACTGAGGGCTTTCTTGCTGATATCTTCACTGAATTTCCAAGGGTGTGGTGTGGCCAATACACTTGTCATAAATTTCTGATGAATTAATACTTTTCTACATATCTTTTGCCTTAATGTTTAGAAAAGTTGCCAGATATATTCAGGAAATGCTTCCTTTTTCATAAATATCTTACTTAAGAATAAAATTTATTGGTAATGTAATCAGTAAATTGCACTAGTAATTAGTCTCTGCTAGTATTGCTCCTCGTATTACTGTGAAGATACAATAAAATAAGTTTCTGCAGAAAGTAATCCATGAATTTCTCAAAAAGCTTCTAAAAAATTATTTTTGTAGGTCTTTTGGGACTTAGGCCAGATTTCTTTTTGGGTTTTCTACCATAATGTTAATTATAAATAAAATTATTTCAAAAGTTTCGCCAAGAATTCCTTTTTTGGGACTGCTTCAGAGAGCAGGAACTTCCATTTTCGAAAAATAGTAGACAAAAGCAATCAAAGAACTATTGATCCGAAACTTTATATTCCAATTAAAAAAAACTAGTCTGTTTGCAACATGTTTAAACTCTTGTTTGATGTAGAAGTTGTCATCTAAATTCATGGATTAGTAATGGTAAAAAATCGATTTATCAATAGGAAAGCTCTTCATCTGGAATACAACAAATGTCATGAATAGTTCATTTTCTTTGGATCTTCTCTGAAAAATTCTGCCTTTTTAGAGTTTGAGTCATCAAATCCACATGTTTTTGCATTGGCGCGGATTTGATGACCTCGGCGCGGATTTCAAATGGCTTGACGCGGTTTTTGCGGTTTCCAAATCGTCACTTTTGTAACAGCCATGGAATTCATCCAAGACATCCGCCAAAAACTCCTTCAACAATCCCTTCTAGAATTCCCTACCATGAATTTTCCCAGGAATTCCTTGAAGATTTTTTTTCAGGAAATCCTCCAATAATTCCTACAAGAATACTTCCAGGAATATCTTCAAGAATTTCTTGAAGAAATATCTGGAGAAAACCCTGGACGAACTCCTGGAGTACTTTCTGCAAGAATTCATGTAGTAATTTATGAAGGAATTTTTAACGAATTTCCCAGGGAAATTCTTAGAGGAAGGATTTCCTTGAATTGCTGGAGGAATTTTTTAAGTTATTGTTTTTTTCCATTTTTATTTTCTGGAGGAATTCCTTGAGTATTTCCTGTAAGAATTCAATTCATGGAGTAGTTCATGCGAGTAATTCCGAATTCATGCGAGGAATTCCTAAAGTTTTTCTATAGCAATAACTGGAATTGAAGGAATTCCTGAAGAAATTTCTGTAGTAATTACTAAGGAATTTCTGAAATATATCCTGGAGTATATCCAGGAAGAATTTCTGGAGGAATCCCTGGAGGAATGACTGATGGAATTCTTGGAAAAATTTGAGGAGGAATCCCTGGAGGTATTCCTGGAAGAATTTCTAGAGGAAACCGTGGATGAAATTTCTGAAGGATCCTTTAATGAATTCATAGACAAATTAGCAGTTAATCATGTAGAAATTCCTGGAGGTATTCCTGGGGGAATTTCTGGAGAATTTACCTGGAAATATTTCCTGGAGGAATTTCTGAAACTCTGGAGAAATTTCTGGAAGAATCTCTTGAATCCTGAATAAATCTCTGGATTAGTTGTTGGAGGAAATCTTGGATGAATTCCTGAAGGAGCTCTGGAGGGATACCTGAATGAATTCCTGGATTTGTCCATTAAGGTGGTCCACACTTATATGAAAAACAAAAATTTCGAAAAATGCCAAGTCTTACCTCCTCAGTCAGTTGTTTTGGACTCCCAGAAGCTACGTTCAAAATTTGAGCTAAATCGGTTGAGCCTAAGGGGGCGCTCAAAACGCTTGAAGTTTGTATGGGAAAACTTGGCCAAATGTATGCAGAAATTTTAAGTTTTCGAATTTTGCCGCTAGGTGGCGCTGTAAGCGTTCAATAATTAAACCCTTTGGTGTTATTGTAGGTGACTATATACCAAACAAGTTTGTCGAAGACCGCAAAGTGATCCAACGTCTGTGAAAAAAGTTATACCCTAGGAAAAGTGAGGATAAACTTTATTGTTATTTTTCCAATACATGTAAAGGAATAATATCAATAATGAAATCTCAATACTTTGCCTCACTTTGCCTAGGGTATAACTTTTTTCACAGCCGTCGGATCACTTCGCGGTCTTCGACAAAGTTCTCTGGCATACACTGAAGTTTTTTTTTACGCGGTTTTTTTTTACGCGGTTTTTTTTTACGCGGTTTTTTTTACGCGGTCCGTCCTAAAAAAAAACCGCGTTATTTCAAGACCCGTCGTAAAAAAAAACCGCGTTATTTCAAAAACCGTCGTAAAAAAAATCCGCGTTTTTTCAAAAACACGCGTAAAATAGTCAGCACCACATCTAACGTGACTTGACTTTTTTTACGACGTTTTTTGAAATAACGCGGTTTTTTTTTACGACGGGTCTTGAAATAACGCGGTTTTTTTTTACGACGGGTCTTGAAATAACGCGGTTTTTTTTTACGCGGTTTTTTTTTACGCGGGACCATTACCGTCGTAAAAAAAAACTTCAGTGTATAGTCACCTACAATAATACCAAAGGGTTTGATTATTGAACGCTTACAGCGCCACCTAGCGGCAACATTAGTAAACTTAAAATTTTTGCATACATTTGGCCAAGTTTTTCCATACAAACTTCAAGCGTTTTGAGAAGTGACAAGCAGGGCGCGGAGGCTGAAACTTGCCGCATTTCGTCGTTCCCGCGTTTTCGTATTTTTCTTTGTGTTTTTTGTTCGCACTTTGTGTAAACGATCGACGATGGCTCGGTGGCAAGAGACCACATTGCCCGCATCGTGGTGCTCGTGTTCGTCGTTATTCCGAGTTCGGAAATGCTAGTATCCAAGAGATTGTTTTTCAGTGCGTCGGGTATTCTCGCTTATGTATTTTTTTTCGGATTCTTCGATGGACGATCGGAGAATCAACGAGCGGTGTGAACGAGTGCACATTTAATATGGTTGGACCGTTTGCATGCTGAGACCAAAGCCAAACATAGAAAACCAGCTGGTCAGGATTACCCGGTGAGTTCGTTCCTTATTACTTTTTATATTTGAACATGACATATATGGGGATTTCGGAGGGGTAGCCTAAGGAAGTTAAATGAACTGGTTTCCGGGCAAATGTTCGTGGGGTGGCCAGACTTTGTCACGAGATAACAATTATCATGTTGTTTTCCGAAGGTCTCCAGTGAATTTAGCTTACCCTGCTACAACAAACCATCAGGTAGATCATTCCTTTCCGGTATGACTCTGCAGCCATAGGTAATCCTTGCGCTGATGGTGGGTACACAATCATCATCATCATCATCATCATCATCACAAACTTCAAGCGTTTTGAGCGCCCTCTTAGGCTCAACCGATTTTGCTCAAATTTTGAACGTAGCTTCTGGGAGTCCAAAACAACTAATTTAGGAGGTAAGACTTGGTATTTTTCGACATTTTTGTTTTTCATATAAGTGTGAACCACCCTATTGTCCATGGAGGAATCCATTTAGGAATTCGCAAAGGAATCTCTGGGGGTTTTCCTCAAGGGATCCCTGGAATAATTTCTAGAGAGTTGATCATTGCATTCTAGAGATAATCAGAGCTGCACAATATCGATAAATTCAACTGGCTACATACTGATATTGCACGGTGACGGCAGGCCTGGTAGCGAGTCACTTTTTAGTGACTTGGTTTTATTTTCGAGTCGGTCTCTAAAAAGTCACTATTTGCATGAAAAAGTCACTAAAGTCACTATTTTCAGTAAATTGGTCACTAAAGTCACTATTTTCGTACATTGAAAAACATTTATTGTCTAAATTGATGGACAAATTTTCCTCAGAAACCTTATCCTTAAAAAAATTTCGGCTGCGCCGCTTATTACACTGTTATTAGTGTTATCTTTATTAACCTTCATCACGTTGGGAGCAGCTCGGTTTGGATCAAAAATTACCTTAAGGAGGGTTTTTTTTATCTGTATTGAGGTGAAACATCAAGAAATCGCATTGCAATTTTGCATACACACTTTAGCGGCACAAATCTAACAAACGAAGCACCGAATCAAGCCGTACTTGTTTATCTTGACATTGCTCACTTGCAAAAAGTAGCAGGTTTTCCAAATCGAGCGCATTTGCGAGTTTGTCGGGAGTGGGATACGATCTCAGGTCCTCAGCGTGACAGTCACGTGCTTAAACCATTACACCAGATCCCTTCCACTTAGGGAGGGTTTACAGTTTACAGGGTTTACAGTTTTTTCGTATTTCGAAGAAGTTAAAATGAATTCTTTTTCTATAATAACATTACAATATTCCTTAAGTATTTTTATTTAAAATTTCAGTTTAGTTATACCACTCCATATCCACGCGTTATTTCAAATTGTTAAGAATTACATATTTGGATTGAGTTTAGCGGATCGGAGTACGATAACACATACCCAAGCACGTGTGTAGTGCATTGTATTGGATCAATCGGAAATTTGTAGCTCAAGAACTTTTATAGTAGGTAAAGAATAGATTGATGGGATTTTTTTCAGTAGATTGCAGTACTATTTCTGTTACTAATGCGAGATTAATTTCTGATGAAACTATTGGAGGTAGTATACTATAGTGGCATAATTTTTTTTTTATTGAATTCCGAAAAAGTTTATAATGAAGTTTATTTGGGAGCTCTGCCGTGAATCGCACATCTGTCCCATTGGCATAGGAAATCCATAGGGACAGATATGCGATTCACGGAAGCAGCTTCTGATGAAAATCTTCATGTTTCTATAAATATTTTTTCATGAATCTTTCGTTAATCTCTGAGCTTTTCTTGGAACCTAATTTTACCAAAATGTCATCCAGTATGCGATGGTGAGGTTCAACAAGAAATCTGCTAAAGTTTTTTTTTCGCAAAATTTGCTCAATTTCTGTAATGATTTTCATAAAACATAGATCAGTTTTTCAACTGCGTCTTCGAGAAATTGATTGAACAGTTTTTGCCAGACATCCAGTTTCTCTAAAACATTTCTGGGGAAGTTTTCCATGAGCGCAGTTCGAAAATTTTCAATATTCTTCACAATTTATTTTCACCCTCTACTTACCTCTGAAGTACAATCGGTTTTTGGGCCAACTCGAGACAAACGGAATTAGATGAATATGATAGAATAGCTATATGATAAGAATATGATTGTAGCTTTATTAGGTAAACCCAAATGCTAACTGCTTGTTCCAATAAGGAAACTATTGATAGACAATCAAACAACTTTAGATTTACAACTATTATTTTTTCATTGCTTCTGATTTTTTTTTTCATTGCATTGAAAAATACTGTGTACAGTTGATACCATAAAAATTTCTGCGGAATCGAAGAAGTATAGACGCGAGAAAATTGAATTTTGGGAATCTTTTACAAACAAAGAATTAGGAAAAAGTGTATTTCTTAGAAAGAAATACTAAACAGATTGCAATGAAACAAATTTGTAAGATTACCAATGTATGTAAGAATATTGTTTGAATGTTTCATTTGATTTGGTCAAACCTTCAGAAAGTTGTGATCGTATTTATATTTGTCTCGGGAATCTATAATTTTTGTATTTGTTCTTCGAAGAAAATGAAATGTTCGTGCTTGTGGGCAATGGAAGAAAATAAATTGTAAGAACGTGTGCGTTGGAATTCGCGCACAGTAATATAAAATTATCAACGGATTCATTTTTTTTTCATTGAAAAAGAATGTGCTGCGCAACTAAAGAAGAACCTGGAAAAATCATTGAGAACACAAGGTGTGCGCTTTGAATTGTGCCATTTACATGATATTTCGATGTAAAATTCCTTGAAAATAACAGGGTTTTCAAAGTTTCGGTCGCTCGGCTAGTATTCATCATACAGGTCGGACTCGATTATCCGGGGGTTCAATTAACCGGGGGCCCGATTATCCGGGGCTCGATTATCCGGGAAAAATGGCTCGATTATCCGGGGAAAAGTTTGTTTTGGCTTTGTTTACAATTTATTAGATTACAATATGTCAACAAATGTTATAAACATCAAATACAACACCTGTAAGTAGGTTTTAGCTTATTTAAAAATTGTTTTTATTTTTTCACATTTTCAGCTAAAATTTTATTTTCAAAAACATGGTTGTAATAATACTAGACGTTGAGTTTAGGCCCTACAACGTTATGTATGTTAGCTTCTATGTTTAACGAACAGTTTTGGATTGAAAAACATTAAAAATAAAAGAAAAGAAGCATGGCTCGATTATCCGGGTGATTCGATTATCCGGGGTGAAATAATTTTGAAGTCACCCGGATAATCGAGTCCGACCTGTATTATATTAATCAGTAGTATACATCATCAGTAGGGACAATGGAAATTCGCGATTTCGCGGAAGCCGCGAAATCCGCGAAATTTACCTCTGGCCGCGAAATGTGAGAAATCCCGCGAAATGCCGCGAAAACTGACAAAATTGTGAACATTCCTTATAAATTTCCATCAATTTCAACTTTCTAAACATAAATTGACTGATATCTTCTGACATTGGTAAGTTATACACAATTCTGTATCGCATAATACAAGTTTACTGTATATTCAATGTATGCTTCTTTTCTAATTTTTCATCAAATTCGTTAATTTTTCGATGAATTCATGATAAGACCTCTAAAAACCAAGTGAATTATTTATTTGGCATGCAAAATTAGAGTTTTCTTCAGCAAAACAGTTAAAAATATGGGACCGCGACAGTGCCGCGAAATTTACAATATCTGCCCGCGAAATTTAAGAAATTTTGCCGCGAATTTCCATTGTCCCTAATCATCAGTAGTACGGCTCCAGAGGCACGTCCTACTTATAGTATGCTTTATTATTTATTTGTTAAAAAATGTTGTGGAAAAGTGTAAGCAAAGTTAAGGCTTCCTAAATTGAACACTTTTCAAAACAAAAAAAGATTAAACAATGAGATATTCATGGGCACAAACTCTAGAAGTTTAAATTTCTGCATAGGTTTTCTTGGGAAATCGTTAATTGGTCGAAATTTTAACATATAAACTCGATTTTCCGTTGATTTTGAGGTCACTATTCAGTCACTTTTTGGTCACTTTTTTGCTAATTTTTGTCACTAAAGTCACTATTATTTTGCCACCTGATCGCTACCAGCCCTGCGATGACGGTCACTGAGGGACGATCACTATCAGAACGATAATTACATGTAATGACTTGATATTGACCGTGATCACTATTATTGCAATTGATCTAACATTTTGATGGTTTTAGCCAAAACTAAAGCTTTTTAATTACTAACATGTACCCAATACTAATATTGTTTTACACTGTGTGGCCCATTCTCTCAAAATCATGAAGATTGATGAGTGGCACGGCATGTTTTGGTTGCAAACCAGAAATGTCCCCGATGACACCCCCGTGGAACCTGTGCTATATGTTCCGGGATGGTTTTATAAGTTGTTACAGACTTCAGTCTATCGTTTCTCACTCAGTTATTCGAAATCATGCAGATTGATGTGTCGCACGGCATTTTTAGGTTGAACACCATAAATGTCCCCAATGAGGCCCCACAGAACCTGTCACAGTAATCCGGATGGGCCAACTTATCCAAATCTGGTTTTCGCAGTTGTGTTTCACTGTTCGCAAGGAAAATTTCACTAAACATCGATGGTTCAAACACAATAACACACGAAATAATCACTTTTAGTCATTTTGGCAACCCCCTGACCCCAGTACAATCCGGAATATCCCCGGAATGGTTCCGGTTATTGCATGGCCACTTGAGTTTAAAAAACTGGCACCAATTTATGATCGATTTAGGGCGACTTCAAAAAAATCGGATGAAAATTGATGAAATTCCAGCAATTTCAAAATTAGTTGTCGGTGGTCGGGTACGTGAAGGGTAATCCAATGCTCAGTGGCAACATTTCCAGAACTTCAGTAAGCTGAATTGATTGGTAAATTCTGTTTTCTGTGGTAATATATGTACCGAATACAATGCATTTTACTGATATTCAGCAACACTTACAATTTATTCAACACCTTTCTGCTTAAATCAACGATATTTTCAAATTGATCTGCATGCTTCATTGATTATCAGCAACTTTTTGTCAAAATTCAACAAAAATAGCTTATTTTATTACCGCCATTAGTGAATTACAACACTAAACTACAACGAGTTTCGCCCATTTTTTTACTGTGCACAATCGCATCCATCCATCCGTGAACAAGTTGCACAGAAGTGGTGTTTCAACTCGGCGACAGCACAAAGAAAAATTATGCGAAACCAAAAAAAAAAAAACGCCAAACTGGGGTGAGTCCGTCGTTCATTTGGTAAAGAGTGCGAAATTTATTTTGTGTACAAGTCATGGATGCGGCCACACATAAGTACACCCGAATACGACTGATTTGGGACTTGAGAAAGGATTTTGCTTCCCAGTTGAGTGGATCGAACCAGGCTCAGATTGGGAAAGTGACCCCATTTATCCGAAACCGGGCTGGCGGTCGCACGGTTCACAAATCTGCCGTTTTTGGAGGCACCCAACAAGTCAAGACTTTGCTTCGCAGGCGTTGACCTGCTGCTGCTGCTGGACTCTGGAAACAGGCGAAGCTCCTTGTGGTAGTGCGTAGGAGGATAAGTCGCGCGAGCACGGATTTTTAATTATGGGATTGTACCACGACGATGACGACGACGACAACGGACAATCTTCAGTCTTCTTTTTTGTGGCTTGATTTCGGTATTGCCGGGTCGGTCAGTCAGATAGCTGGTTCGTGGACGGACAGTTCCAGTGCCAAGTATGGTTGTGGAAAGGCAAACCGAGATCCATTCGAATTCGGAGACCGGTCGGTGCGTGGGCGGTAGTAAGTGAGCGCCGCGTGCTTCCATTGTGAATTGAATTTATCATTCGTTTTCGGTTGGATGGAGAATGAGCTGACGGCAATCATTCGTTTTTTGTTACTTTCACTCAAACTCTTCCGAGAATGTGTGCTCAATAAGTCAAATCTGCGTTACAGATGATTCATTGTGGTGTTTTTTTTTTTTTTATTCTTAATCACTTAACCTAATTTACAGCTCTTTTGTCCACTAGGGTACTACGTGAGCGATTCCAATTGGACGCTGCACTTCCACTTTGTACAGCGCCTAAATGTATTCTATTCTATTCTACTGTATTGAACTGGCTGCCTTTGTGCTTCTTTCATTCTTCTACCCTGTCCATGGTAGAATGATGAGCACGATGATGCTGATGTGTGGCTACTGTTCCTTTTCCAGTCCGATTGGGGGTCCATTATGAGTTGCGGTTCGCCGATATCCAAATTCCGGGTCCGTTAGAGCTATATGCTCTGAAGAGGGTCAGTTGCCAGCTGCTCTCGGGGGGAAGAGCAGCTGACGAAAAATTGCAAGTGCCGGGGCTGGGTTCGAACCCATGACCATCCGCTTATGAAGCGAACGTGTGGACCACTGCGCCACGGGCCCCGACATCATTGTGGTGTTGAATTGAAGAAAAATACTTAAATTATTACTAAGAGCTAAATTTTGGCATCTTTAAAACCGTTACAACCTTTAATTTGGTTGGACACCTCTCTATTATCAAGAATACCCAAAGGTTTAAGGACTGAAATTCCATTCTAGGTTTTGAAATTGTGTCAGATTCTAAAATAAATCAGGGAATAACAAAAAGGAATTCGTCGCAAGTCGTAAAAAAACATGAGAATTACACTGAAAGTTCCTTCAGCTTCTTCATTTATTTCAGAATATCATCTATTAAAGTTGCTAATCTTTTTCTAGGAGTTGAAAGGCATCTTGTAGCTGAGATAGGGATTTCTATGGCTTTCTTTATCAGCTCAAGCCCTATAGTAGGGTGGCTCAAGCTTGTATGGCAAAACCACAAGTCAAAAAGTTGGATGGGCCCCCTTCTCATTTCGTTCTATATTACGCCACGATGCTGTGGTCAAATTTTCAGCCAAATCCGTTAACATTAGGGCGGTGCTAAACTCGTTTGAAGTTTGTATGGGAGTTTATATGGGAAAACACCGATTTTTGCAATTTTCTACTGAGAGGTTCTAATTTTCCTTAAAACACGTAATCAATCCTATAGAAATATAGCCTGGGATATGCCGAAAAACTTTGTCGAAGACCGCAACGTAATCAGACACTTGCGAAAAAAGCTATAGCCTAGACAGTACGGGCACATTCAATGAGATTTTATTGCTATTGTTATTCCTTTACATGTTAAATGTTAAGCACCACCAGATGGTCTGCATGTAATATCTTTTCTTACAAGCTTCGGATGACTTTGCGGTCTTCGACAAAGTTTTTTGGCACATGTAAGACTATAGTTCTATATAATCGGCTATGTGATTTAAGTAAAAATAGTGCCCCTCATGAGAAAAATGCTAAAAACGATGTTTTCCCATATAAACTTTCATACAAACTTCAAACGAGTTTAGCACCGCCCTAATGTTAACGGATTTGGCTGAAAATTTTACCACAGCATCGTGGCGTCATATAGAACGAAATGAAAAGGGGGCCCATCGAACTTTTTGACATGTGGTATTTTGAGCCACGCTACCCTATAGTTTACAGACGAATTTCTGGAGGAATTTTAGAGAAGCTCTGAGAATAAGTTTCGAAGAAATTTTTAGAGGTCCTTTGAAAGGAATTCTCTCAGAAGTTCACGAAATAATTTTTAAATTACCGGAGAAAATACTGAAGGAACACTCGAAAGAACTTCATGGGAAACTCTTAAGAAACTCATGGGAACTCCCGAAGAAATTCTCGGTGATAGTTTTGACAGAATATTCTGATAAATTTCTGAAAAATTTCCAATCAAACTCTAATAGTAATTCGTAAAAGTCCTCCAGGTGCTATATTCGGAAAGTATAATTCCCGCAAGATTAAAGGAAAATCTCGAAGAGACTCCATAAAGAAATCCTCGGAGATACTTTAGAAAAAATTTCAGGAAAAAATCCCGAAGGAATTTTCACGGGGGTTCTTGAAAATGCCCCGAGAAATTTAGAAAGGATTTAGAAGAGCAAAATTTACCGGAGAAACTTGAGCAGTAGAAAAATTCTAGGAGGAATTCCAGAATAAATTCTCGGAAGAAATCTTGATAGAATTATTGAAAATACGTCACTTTTTTGATTAAATTGCCGAACGAATTCCCAGTGAATTTTCAAAGGATCTATAAAGGAATCACGTAATCATTTCAAAAAGGAACTCCTGAACAGAAGGACTTCCATCTTCAATTGATTGGAAATGATTTTGGAATCAATTCTTAAGGGCATTTCCGAAGGTATTGCTGCAGTGGTTTCCAAAGAAAACGCTGGCGGAATTTTCGCAGTAGACGGAAACAATTTCCGCAGCAGTTTCCGATGAAATCTCCGAAGAAAATGTCGATGAAACTCTCAAAATAATTGCCGAAGCATTCCCCATAGGAGTTTTCAATAGAATTACCGAAACATCTCTCGAAGAAATTCGCATAGGAATTGCGCATATAGAATTCCCGAAGGAGTAACGGAAGAAATTCGATAGAAATAAATAGAGGATTTTTCAATACCGAAAGAATTTCCAAATTAACCAAAAAGAAAAAGGAGGAAAGGTGGGATAAAGGATTCAAAGGAATCGTAGAAGGAATTATATAGGGATTTTCCAAAGAACTGTTGATGCAAGTTCTATAAGTATTACCAGTGGAATGTCTGGAGTGCATGATTTCACGGTAATAGAAAAATATTCTAAGATAAAATGGAATAATTGTATCGGAAGTCTTGAACCCAAATATTGAACGCTTCTTTCAATATGGTGACCGATTCTCGCTAATTGACGGTTCACTTCGGTAGTCGAAATTTTACAAATTTGTCAGATTTTCATTTTTAAGCTTCATGGGAATTTTAGAAGGATTTCGGAGAGGTTCACTGGGGTTCCTTCGGGCTAAAAGGAGGTTTCAGAGATGTCTCAGAAGAGTTTTAAGGTGTATTAAGGCTTTTCAAGAGGGTTCCGAGGGAGGGGGTTTCCGGAAGGTTCACAGGGCTTTTAAAGAATCTTCTGTGTATTTTCAAGGGCTTTCAAAGAATCTTCTGGGTATTTTCAAGGGCTTTCAAGACCTTTTAGAGGTTCAACTAATAACAGGGTTATAACCCGTGGAACACCCTTAATACCCCATGAAACGAAACTCCTGGAGCGCTCCTAAAACCCGTAGAACATATCTGGAACATAATGAAACGCCCCAGAATCCCATTGAAACTCCTTGAAAACTCCTGGAACGCTCATGAAATCCCCTGAAACCCTCTTGGAACTACCCGGAACGCCTATGAAACCCCATGGAACCCCCTAAATTCTCTGAGACTCCCTGAAACGCCCCTGAAACCCCCGGGAACACCACTAAAAGCCCTAGAAGCCCCGTGGAACGCCCATGTACCCCATGGAACTCCCTGGAATACTCTGAAGCCTAATGGAACGCCCCTGAAAACCCTGGAATGCCCTGGGGCCCCCTGAAATCTTTGGAATGTCATTGGGACCTCTGAACTTATTTACTTTCAGTCCTGAGCACCCATGGTGGTGCAGAGGACCGAATTGAAAGATCTCCATCCTGAGCGATTGCCAGCCATCATCGCCTTGTCCTGTGGCCAGGTCAAATTTCTGTCGACTTCCATTATTTCCTTGTCGAGGCTGCGCCGTCATGAGCCTCGTGGTCTGCATCTGCTGCGATTTCCTGCTGGGTTCGCTAACGCTTGTTTGCAGATTTCGTTCCCGCCCCTGCGTAGAGTGTGGCCGACCCACCTCCACTTTCGCTCCCGAATTTCTGTTGCTATCGGGTTTGGTGGCATCGACGATATACATCCACAATCGAGATCCAATTGTGAGGCCACTATACACGTATTATATACCGCAGGAATCTATTGATGAAAAGACTTGCAGCCGTTGAGTGTTCTCCGCTGATACAATCTAAGTTTCTCTGGCGTAAAGCTGAACAGATTTCACGTTCGAGTTGAAAATTCGGATTTTGATGCGTCGACCAATTTGATTGTTTTTCCATACATTTTTTTTTAAACTCGCAAAAGGAGCCCTTGCATGCTTGGTCCGTGCACCTATGTCGATCTTGGTGCCATAATCGGCCGCCATTTGGCTACCAAAATATTGGAAGCTTTCAACATTTTCTACTGCTTGCCCAGCTACCGCGAACCCCCGGAAGTCCCATGAAAATCTTTGGAACGTTCCTGAAACAACTTCCAACTCCCTGGAATGTTTTAAAATCTCAATGGTACCCAATGGATGCCCATAAACCACATGAGACCCCCTGGAACGCTCCTGAAACCTTCTTAAACTGCCTGGGATCCTCTGAAACCCCCTGAACATCTCTGATACCACAGCAACACTCCTGAACCCCTTGGGACGCCTTTGACACCCCTAAAACTTCATAGAACTCCCATGAAACCCTCAAGACTCCCTGGAACGTGCCTGAAATCCCATTAAACACCTATGAAGCCTCCTGAGACGCCACTTAAACCCACTGAATGTCCATGCAACGCCATTGGAACGCTCCGGACACCCTCTGAGACCCCTGAACGCCTCTGTTAACCGGTGAAGCCACCTGAAACTTCTCGTACGCCACTCAAACCTCCTGAAACCCCATGGAACTCCACTGAAACGCATTTATGACCCCCAGGAACCCCCTGAACACCCATGATACCCCATTAAAACCACAGAAACGCTCCTGGAACGCTGGAATCACCGGAGACTCCCCGGAACGTTCCCGAAACTCATAAGAACCCCTGGAACACTTGGAACGTCTCTAAAACCCCCTGATACTCCCAGGAATCCCATACACTGCTTTTAATCCCCGGGAACACTCTATATGCGCCCCTGAAACCCTTGTAAACTCCTTGAACGGTGTTAAAATTTTGGATGGAACGCTACTGCTGGAAACGACTGCTAATGTACAAGTTTGCCGAACACCTCATTTCAATATTGTGCTTTTGAAATGAGTTACAGACAACACAAATTAGTGAAAAGATTGCGAGGTCATCAAAAACATCCTTGCTTGAAACAACCCGTAACGCCTTTCTTAAACTCCCTGAGACTCCCTGAAACACATCTGGAACGCTTCTGAAACCCCCTGGAACGCCACTGTAAGCCCTGGAAGCCGTGAACCCAATGGGACGCCTCCAAACCCCCTGGAATGCCCATGGGATCCCCAGCATTCCCCTGTAGCCCTATTTAAATCTCTGGAACGTTCCTGCAATCCCTTTAGTTTCCCTGAAATACTTTGAAATCTCCATGAAACGACATGAAATGCCCATAAAACCCCATGAACACCACTAATACTAAAGGAACGCTCCTGAAACTCCATAAAACGCGCATGAAACCCTTAAGACCTCCTGAAACCTCCTGAAACGCCTTGAAAGCTCATGAAACGCCATCGGAACGCTCCCAAAACCCTATGAGAGCCCTGGAACGCCTCTCAAACCTACCGAAGCCCGCTGAGACCCCTAGAACGCCACTCGAACCCCCTGAAAACCCTGTGGAACTCCACTGGAACGCCTTTAGGACCCTCTGTAACCCCTTCAACACCCATGATACTCTATTAAAACCCCAGAAATGCTCCTAAAACGCTTTTGAAACACCCTGAAATCCCATGAAACTCCCTGGAACGCTGGAATCACCGAAGACTCCCTGGAACGTTTTCGAAACTCTTTGAGACCCATTGGAACACTTCTGGGACGCCACTAAAACCCCCTGAACCTCCCTGGAACCCCATAAGCTTCCTTTAATCCCCTCGGACACCCGTGATACGCCCCTGAAGCCCTTGTAAACCCCTAGAACGCTGTTAAAATGTAGGATAGAACGCAAGCGCTGGAAACGATCTGAGTGACAGCTCATACTCCCTCCTAGTTGGATCGATCCGGAAACTTTTGTTTGCGCGCGTCCATTCCTCAAGTTCCACACGCTCTCGACCGTGTTTTGTTTCCATGCACATTTTTTCCTTCTCCTGATCACTTCTTCATGTCACGTACCTACGTAATGTGTCTGCCCAGCCAAACGCTGCGCTGCTGTTGCTGCTGCTGTGCTCGCTTGCAAGGTTAATAATGTGAAACGATAATTTATTCATTCTATAAAGCTTTTTTCCGTCCGTTCCGCGTGCTTTGCCTCTGCTACCACTGCACCGGCCACGTCCTCACGCCCCCTCGGTATTCAGGCGTCGTCGTCGTCACTCCATCGATGTGGCGTTTCGTTCGGTGAGCATGTGGTCTCGGTCAATCTTTCGTCTTTCCTCTCCCATCGCGCGTTGTCTGCTCCACTTTGCGCTTCGTCTCGACTGCGGCGTGGCGAAGGCAGGTTCTCCGGTTTGCCGGTTTTCGACGACTACGACGACGACGACGGCCTTAAACGCGATGATGACGATGATGTTGGTTGGATCGGTTCACTTCTTGAGAGTTGTGGTGGCATTTCCCTGCGTTACCCACAGTCAGTTTTTTTTTTCTTTTTGCGCCAAGCCAAAAGAGATTGGTTCAAAGACTTGGACTTGGATGACGATGCCGGACACGAAGAACCGAACCGAAGGCAAAAAACAACACAGTTTACCCATCATAAGGTTTCTTCGTGTTCTTGGTGGTGGCGGTGGCGGTGGCAGCGCTGCTGGTACCACCCCACGCGGCTTTGGATGATATTTGGAGCCCAACATCGTCATGATTCGCAGCGTTGTGGCCGTTTCGAGGCCAGCATTTTCCGGTCCCCGCGCGTTGATCGCTGGAACATGGTGGGGACCAAGTCTCACCGGCGACGCGACCGATACCTTTATGGAAACCTAAAAGCATACCAGTTATTGTGCGCTTTTTGATTGCTAATCTCTCTTTCTCTTCGCGCTTTGCGGAGGCCAGGTACCTACCTTCAGAGGTACGCACCCCTTTGGGTCTTGACTGCCTGGCTGCCTGCCTTCATAACGTTGGTATACAGATGGGACGGACGCGACCTGCGAACCGACCGGCCGGCAGGCAGGCAAATTTATTCACCAAAGTGTGAACCGAGAAGAGGAAACTCAAGTTTGTTGTTCGAAGTGGTTTTCGGTTCATTTGTCTCGCGTGATTGAGCGAGGGACTACTGGCGGTTAAGAAAGGGAGAAGAAGAGTGGGACGCGAAAACGATACTTGGAGCTTTGTTGCTGTCGTATAGGTGTGTTTATTCGGCTCTACATGTCCATTTGTAGTAAGTAGCGGTTAGCTTACCTGAGTTCATACAGCGAGCAGCGGCAACACTGGATGGATTTTGTGGTATCATTGAATATCGCATTTGCGCCTGGTATTTGACCAAAACATTTGTTAAGCTCTTTGGTTTAAGTCTTTCCAAAGTTTTTGATAGTCAACTAGTCTTGAAGAGGTTTTTAGAACTTTAATAAAACCTAATACCTATCATTTAGGTTTTATGATGGTTCTATGAACCTCTTCTAGTCAATTTGACTAAATATGTTACTTGGGTTTGTTCGCCTCAACTTGAATTTGAATTAGCGAATTGAAAATGAATCTTCTAGTAAGGACGAATACTACTTTTCTAATTTCTCCCATGTTTTCAACAGAACTGATACCCTTTCCGTGCACTATTTCCTACGCAAAGGCCGAAAAGTAACAGCAAAACTGAGACAAAAGCATATTCGTTTTAAGTTTGCCAGTTGAGCTGTCTCTTTGCGAAAAAAAGAAGTACACGCAGATGAATGAGACATTGACGGACTGGAGCGAATGTCGTGCACCGCTTCCAGCTGGCGAAAAGTGATATCACCTTTCGTTAGGTTATGCGGGTAAATTGTAGCTGCTCGTCGCTTCCCAAATTCTAAGTCGAACGGTGCGGTGGTGGCTACCGTCCGACCGACCAACCGACCCGGACCCATTCGACCATAAATCATAAACATTTTGTTATAAATCAGTAACGGGGCTGATGGAAGGTTTTCGCTCGGCTCCGGCACCGGGCAGGCAGGGCCAATACCGGTTGGACCGGCCTGGCTGGACTGGACCGGACCAATGACGCCCGATTGTTGGTAGCATAAAAGTGAGTTGTACTGGACTAGGTGGTGGAAATGATGGTGAAGGGGGAGGGGAAAATCGCTAATGTAGGCTTTTAAGTTAATCATATGCAAAGCTAGTTAGTGAGCGGACCATTCGAAAAGTTGCCCCCAACCGGCACTAGAGCAGAACAAATTGCTAACAAAACGGATGTGCGATTGAGATTCGTTGATGGATGATAGATCTACCGACAAATGTTGAATTCAAATGGTAAACGTAAAAAAGTAGGTATGAGATTTGAATTTTTCGAATTAAACTCCGCGGTTTTCTAGTGTATCCATAATCCATATATTTTGGCATTGAACGTCAAATAGAGCAACAAGTTTACTATAGTTCTACGCATAATTATCCCATGTGCATCGATATTCCCATACAATATGATGGGAAAGTTATGCGTAGAACAACAGTTTAATGCTAGACAGTTTCTTAAAAAATAGGGTCTTGTACCATTTGGGCAGGTGTACCTATTTTGGGCACTTGCCGCTATAACTAAGTCAATTTCGAACCGATTGATTTGAATTTTTGTATAGAGTTAGGCACGTGCATTATCTAACTCTATACAAAAATTCAAATCAATTGATTTGAAATTGACTTAGTTACAGCCGCAAGTGCCCAAAATAGGTACACCTGCCCAAATGGTACAAGACCCTATTGACGTTAGGCACCATTACGCTATTAACACTATTAGACGGCTGACTCTGCATATGCCTGTAAAGGGGCCGTTCATAAAACACGTAGACTTTTTAGGGGGAAGGGGGCGGGTTCTGGTCAAAGTGTACGCTCCATACAAATTTGAATTTTTTTGTATGGGCAAAAGTCTACGAGGGGGAAATATTTCGCCTATTTCAAAATGTTAATTTGTGGTCTCATGGCTACCGCTTACGATTCGTATGCAGAAGGTCCTGGGTTCGATACTCGTGCCTTTTCTCCCACATCGTGTATTTCTATTTAATCTCTCTTCTCTGCATATACAGTATCGGACAATAAAAATGCACCAAAGCCGTTTTCCCATACAAACTAGTCAACTTTAGATTGCCATATCTCAGATATTTCTCAACCGATTGTTTTCATGTTTCTGTGACGAACTACAAAACATTTCATTTTTTGAAAACTATTGAAAAAGTTCGGTGGTAACTATTGATTCAAAAGATACAGATAGGTTGAATTTTGACAATAAAAATGCACCAAGACATGGAATTTTATAGCAAAAAATGGTGAAGTCAAATCATTATGGTGTCTTCGGCAAATATGTTTCTTGTGTGATGACAAATAAATTTACTGAAGAGACCAACATGATTTGACTTTAGCATTTTTATTTATAAGATTTTTTGTCTTGGTGCATTTTTATTGTCAAAATACAACCGTCTGTAACTATTGCATCAATAGCTAACACCGAACTTTTTCAATAGTTTTTAAAAATTGAAATGTTTTGTAGTTCGTCACAGAAAAATGAAAATAATCGGTCGAGAAATAACTGAGATATGGCAATGTGAAGTTGACTAGTTTGTATGGAAAAACGGCTTTGGTGCATTTTTATTGTCCGATACTGTACAACTCATGTATATGCATGCATATTGCATATATTCACGCTAACGCCGCTCAGCACTAAAGTGCATATTTTCCGGACCAAAAATGTGTAACCCTTGCACATTTACAAAATCAGCTCCTGTGTACGCAAAACCGTTAAATTCGCAAAAATTTTTGTACAGCAATCTAGCTAGGTTTACTAGTGACCTTGGAAAACAAAAAAAAAAATATCAAAATTTCGCATCTAGACGAGTGTACGAGCTGTTTTTCAGAATGTGTAACTGTAACACATTTTTGTGTGGTCTGGAAATTATGCACTTATGAGTAGGGCTTACACATTTTAGTGCTGAGCGGTTTTACTGTGTTCATGATTAGAACCAGAAAGGGTTTGAACATTCCAATTTTACAGCACCAAAAGGGTGATACGGTCAAAATTTGGTCACACAATTTGTTTCATAACTTGAGACTGCGTACACCAAAACAGCTGATTTTTGGACCAGTAATGGTACATTATATGTAGCTTATACCATAAAATTTTCATCAAAATCGGTTTAGTATTTGCGGAGATATTGTGAATCCTGAAAACTGCAATTTTAAAATTTTGTACAAAGAGGATTAAAAAATAAGAACACATTTTTACTCTTTTATTTATAGAGCCAGAAATACTGAACCAATTTCAATGAAAATTTTACTGTATGTAAAGTATACATATCAAAATGTTGTGTAAAAATTTCATTCAATTTGATCCAGCCGTTACAAAGTTATATTTGCTTAAGTGGCACCCGGTCAGTTTTTTTTTCACATTCAAACTTCTACAACTTTGAAAGTATTCATACAAAATGGCTCAAAATTTTACTAAGAACATATTTTTATAATAGTATTATACTGTAAAATTTTGATAACAATCGGAGCAGTATTGGTAGTTCTATAATCAAAATTGTGCTTTACTGACCTTAAATTTCCGAAAATTTACTATGGAGCGCCTTTGTACAAAATTTTTAAAAGGTAGGTCGATGGTTTTATCTATATATCAACCAATACTAATCGATTTTGATGAAAATTTTATGGTATAAGCTACATATAATGTAGCATTACTGGTACAAAAATCAGCTGTTTTGGTGTACGCAGTCCAGAGTTATGAAAAAAATTGTGTGGCCAAATTTTGATCGTACCACCCTTTATGCCGAACCATCTTCACAGTAATCCCAGCACTCAATCTAGCAACTAACGTCTGTCTACCGTACGGCATCTACGCACCAACGTGTACCTCTGTCAAACAGCAGCCCTTTCCCAGACACTCCATAGCTGGGTCAGCTTGCCAAGATCATCGACTTTGCGTCCACAAAGTCCAACATAAGTAAGGACCTGAAAACAGCCCTGTTGCAACTTCCTAAGTCGATGGACGATGCCAAGCAGGATCACGTGAGACTCGTGAAAACTGCAGCTGCGGCGGAACCGGTGAAAGTAATGGTTACGAAGTCTACTCAGAGGCCTTCACTTTCACAGCAAGTCCAAAAGGTGTGACGGATACGACTGCTTGTGATAAGCACTCGCAGAAGTGGGCGAGGCAACCGGCAGTTGAGGAGTTGTCTGGCGGTGCCCGCAAAGCTAGAAGTATACTAACCCCAAAGGTCGGGAGTGTTTCCGGCAAGTCGGACCCCTGCCAGGCGTCCCGGAAAGCTGGGAAGGGTGGGCCTGAAAAGGCTGGCCCGTTCCGGATGGAAGGCAACAAGACGTTGCGACCGTTGTTAGGCCCTGGGCAAGAACAGAAGTAGGGTGAACCAAGGGGAGGACAACCACCCCCCAACCCTTTGACGAAAGTACATAGAACGGAAGGGGATGAAGAAAAACCACAGGTAGAAGAGACCAAGAAAGCCAAATTAAAAAGGCGTAAAAGAGTAGGTGACAAGCGCGAGAAAGGCGACACGCTCGTCATCAAGACAGAACAGTCTAAGTATTCGAACGTCTGGAAGGCGATGCGAAGCGGTACCAAGCTCGTGCATCTGGGAGCTGACGTGCGCAGTATTAGACGTACTCGTATGGGTGAAATGATCCTAGAGCTTAAGCGCGAAGGAACGTAAGGGCGCGGCCTACAAAAGTCTTTCGGTCGAGATCCTTGGCGCAGGGGTCGAGGTGAGGGCCCTGACAGCAGAGGCGACTCTGAAGATGAAGAACCTAGATGAGGTCACCGAAGCGGAAGAGCTTGTCACGGCAGGTGGCCACCGCAGCCTTTCGGCTACGGAAGGGGTCGACAGGGACACAGGTAGCCTTGGTTCAGCTACCTGTGGCGAACGTAAACAAGTCCGTTAAAGTTGGGAAGATAAGGTGGGCTGGTAAGTATGCCATCTGACCTTTCACGAGCCATCGGAGGTTTGATTCAGGTGTCTGGAACCAGGATACAAGTCATGGGACTGCAAAGGCCCTGACAGGAGCAAACTGTGTAGGAGATGCGGCGCCGATGGCCATAAGGCGCAATGCTGCACGAGTCCATCCATATGTCTGATTTGTACCGGGAAATCCATGAACAACAGGCATCCAACGGGTGGTTCAAGGTACCTGGCCTTCAAGAAAGCCGCAGTGAACAAATCACAGTGCAGGTAACGCAGCTGAACCTGAATAAACTGGAATGCTCGTCCAGTTTTGTTGCCTGGCTCCGATCGTACCGCTGTGGAAGAAAATTATCCGTGAAAATCGGATCGTCTGTTTCACAATGGTTCGAAAACCCTTCGGGAGTACCACAAAGGCCCACTGTTGTTCTCGCTGTACATAAACAATGTCTTGTTACATATTATGGAATGCTTTTGTCTGGGTTACGCAGACTATATTAAGCTGTACAACAGTGTTGAAGATATGTAGTTATAGATAGTTATAGACTTCAAACTTCGCTTGAGATGTTTACAACTGGGTGCCAAGCAAACAAGGTGGAACTCATCATCTCCAAATGCTTCGTCATAAGCTATCACCATAAAATGAATCCGTTGTCTTTCGAGTACACGATTGGAAGCGAACTTGTAAATAAAACTGAAACAACTCGAGACTTAGGCCGAAGAGATCATCGACAAGGCTCGCTGTCAGCGTGGGTTTGTCAGCAAACTGAGTAAGGAGTTAAAGATCCGTACACGCTGAAATCTCTGTACGTAAGTCTTGTTCGGCCTCTTCTAGAAACCGCGTCGATAGTATGGGATCCCTATCACAGCACTGTGGCCTCTCGAATTGAGTATGTTAAGAAGAGATTCGCCAAATTTGCGCTGAATCTGCCACCGTATAAGAGTCGAAGTCAACTAATTTGGGTTTGGCTGGATACGTTGATGCAAAGAAGAAAACGAGCTAAGGCTATCTTCATAGGTAAACTAGTTGCTGCTGAAACTGATGCGCTAAACTTGCTGGTGCTGGTTAATGTTAAATGTTCCTGGCTATGCTACTCGCCGACTCGAAGTCCTTAGGTTGCTTTTCTTCCCAAGAACCAATTCGAACAATGATGGAATGTTTTAACTATGTGGCGCACTTGAATGACTTAAATGTAACCACAAATTATTTTAAGAGTAGATTTTCACGTTTTGTGTACTTGTAAGGATTTTATTCATTAAGACACATCAGTCGGATGAAATAAACAACAATTATAACAATTATAAAAATATATGCTAATATTTCCCTTTTTTCTTATTTTCAGGTATGGAAATTTCGCATTCAAATGTTTTGTAAGTAACATATAAGAAGTCTCAGGGGTATTCCAAGGTGGTTTCTAGGTGTTTTGGAGAGTTTCATGAGGGTTTTTAGAGAGGCTTCAGGAAGTTTTCAGGGGTTTTAAGGAGGTTTTCAGAGGAGTTTCAGGGGGCTCCTGGGGAGTTTCCATTTGGGGCCTTTGCGAGGAGTTGCAGGGGGCTCCGGAGTGTCAATGAAGATCCGAAGGGGTTTTACGGGGGTTCTAAGGAGCTTCATGGAAGTTATTTGTGGATTTCTGACGGTGGTTCCAAAGAGTTTCAAGGAATTTTTTGTTGGTTGGCGGGCTTCAAAGGTTCAATTCGGTTTAGAATGGTTTTGTGGGATTTTAGGTGTTTTTATGTGTTACGGGGAGGTTGATTTTTTGAGCTTAGTCCTATACTTCTCCTTAAATAAATACAATATTTTAAAATTTTCTGTATCATCTTCCTCTAATTTCGTTTGTCTCGAGCTTGTCGAAAATCGATGCATTACAATACAAATTCTTTAAATATGAATGATTGTTAACGGTGTCTGAAACCCATACTAAAGCAATTCACCCCCTCCCAATTATCTAAAAAATGAATATTATGTGCACCTCCTGAGATTGCCCATTCCATCCCGTTTTTTTCTAGTTTTTGCGAACATTTCACATATATCGGAGCGAACGTCGTAGATCTTTATTGCCTTGCCTATGTAAAACCTTGCCTAAGTAAAATTTCCGGAGGTTTGGTGTAATGCTGCTTTTTATTTCGATTTATTTTTTTACATTTCAAATACATGTTCTGTTTGAAGTGGGACATAGTAGATAAAGTTTGATCATTCCTGAATAAAATTGACTGCAGAATGGAATGTAACTGGTTTGGTGATCTGAACTGATGTTGCGCATTTTATCCTAAATCCTGTTATTTCCTTGATTGTAGTCGACAAAATGGTTGGGAAAATCGAATGAAAATAGTTTGCTGCATCACACGACTCTCCGATCTGAGGAATTTCCTTCTGTTTGTTGGAACATTTTACCTCTATTGTTTTCCAGTGGAACGTAGTCGATAAACTAAGGGTATCTCTAAGTTTTCTTTTATTTTGTTGTTTTTTAATCAAATAGAAGGGATATGAGCGACCGACAGGTTTCGTGAATTTGGGTATTCTCCATGGGGATTTTTTTTAGGTTTAATAATTTTCTGCTCGAAATCGAACGTGAAGACACCATGTGGTGCATCAAATCGTTCCGTACTCTTCCGTGTAATCAAAATATTCGATGTGGGTAATTATTTGGCAAATATATTTTTTTTTACGAAATTTCATGTTCTGCTACATGTGTAGTGCACATGTTGCACATGCAGACGTGACGCCTTTGAAAGATACATGCAGGTCGGACTCGATTATGCGGAGTTGGGTTCTGGTGCTTCCCGAACATATAACTGGAGAACATACTTACTTGATACTTGATACTTGATGGGCTACAACTCGTAGCGGTGAGTCTACGCCGAATGAAGTATCCGCCTCCACTGGCCTCGGTCCTGGGCCAATCGCTTCCAGTCGCCCTGAACGTTTAAAGTCTTTAGGTCCTCCTCAACTGCAAAAAGCCAACGTGTGCGCGGCCTCCCACGAAGCCGACGACCCCTTCCTGGTTCTCTGCTGAATAATTAGCTTGTCGTTCCTCCGGCATACGAGCTACGTGTCCAGCCCATCGCAGCCTGCCGAGTTTTATTCGCTTCACTATATCCATCTCTTTATATACCTGGTACAATTCGTAGTTCATGCGGCGCCGCCAGATGCGGTCCTCCAGTTTACCGCCGAGTATTGTTCGCAGCACTTTACTGGAGAACATAATGCGGTATAAAGCTGAAATTTTGGCATTTCATCAGGTCATCTTTGATTAGTAATCAGACAAAATTCAAATAATCGCAATATTGCAACATCAATTATAAAAACTCTGAATGATTTAATCTTGAGCAATTGTTACCCTGAATAGCTTCATGTAAAAATATAAAGAGCGGCGCAAAAGTAAAAATAAGAAAAATCTAAAACTGAAAATTAGAATGAAAAAGGATTGCTATCCAAAACATTCGATGAATATGTTTCAGAACTTAAAAATGATATTTTGACATAAATCTTAACTGCAGGAGCCCTGATTGCTCGTTTCTATAGATGTTCACTATTTGTATCAAAAATCCATCGTATTCCTAGCAGTCCGAGAGCGGAAATTCATTTTTTTTTTGCATTTTAAACCCACTGTTCCACTGTGTGCCTTAAAACAGCAAAACAAAAACACACGTCCAACCAAACCCATTCGTGAACCCCTCGGCCCGCTCAACCCCATCCACCACCACCAGTTATGCTGACGCTCTGAAACATCGCCTTTGTGTAACATTTTCTCCATTTGGCCATTTGCCAAATACCACGCTTCTGCGAGGAAAAGCTTCGTCGCATTGTCGTTCTCTTCTTATTACGCCCCGCCGCCGCCACCACCATCAGTAGCAGCAACCGCCGCGGCAAGAAATCATAAAAGTAGCATTGTCTAGATGTTTCATCAACGCACTGCTGTGCGCTGCGCGTTCCATTCGAAACCATCCATCTCGTAGTCGTTACTCGTCGTAGCCAGCCTACCCGCGCTCGCATGGCACATACAGTAAATACAACTCGCGGCCGGCCAGCCATGAGCCAAACCAGCATATCCTAATATCTCCCAGTTGGTGCTTAGTTGAGTTGGTTCAGTCCTCCTCCGTTTCCGTCCGATTCCATGCCGCTCGCTCTCCGTCCGAGAACAGTATGGGCCAGTACGTTTGCAACTGTTTCGATTTTTTTTAAATACAAAACGCTTCTGCTTTGTACGCCAAAGTTCTTGGGTTCGATTCTTATCTCGTTCCGTTCCTCCTTCTCCTAACTCACAATAAGGAACAATCTGACCCTACGTTGTGACTAAGTATCGATCGGCAACCCGCAAACCAACGCGAACATGTGCCGGGGTAGCTATTGCCTCCAATGCATGAACTCACTCAAATTCAATTGTCAATTGTCGTTCTGCAGTGGGCGAACAAATGCATCATCAATTTCTTTCCCTTTCCTTTATTAATCAGCTTCTAATTTTTGTTGTGAAAAACAAACGCAATAAGGTCGATTTTTTTTTTAACTTGAACGATGATTTTTGCAGAACTATACGAAATCATACGAAATTTAAATACACCGATCAACACTGTATATTATTGCTTTGCGTCGTCATCATCGTCTGCTCTGCGTTGTCTGCCGCGATGCGGAGGAGGGGTTACGTACGACGAGGAAACTTTTCATTACAACGCTGCGGAGCTCCTCCTCCCCTTCCACCTCTTCCCATCCAAACCTCCCACTCATTGTCGCCTCACTACTTCGCTGCTTCGCTCGCGCACTGAATCGCGTGGCGTCCGTTCCGTTCCGATCTCCCAAACCTCTCGAACCCGGTTTTCGGAATGGTGCGCGGTGACCATCATTTTTCAACTGACTGACGACTCTGGTGTGTCGTGTCCTCTAGTTCTGCTCTACCCTGCATCGAACCGAGCTGAGGACACAGTACAGTGGTAAGGTAATGTTACTGACTGAGACTGTACAACACCCGATTCTCTTTCTCGGCGATCTCTGAATTTGAACGCGTCGCAGAGTTTGTTTGCTCGCATTCATTGTCTCTCACGAGACTCTCCCACGGCTTCGTGAGGTGGCGCACATGGGATGGAAAACCGGCGTTTTTGAACAGGGATGCCATCAGTTGGCTTGCTAACAAACTTGTATCTTACTGTGAACGAAAAATGCCGCGTTTAAAACGGTGTCATACCGCAACTGTACAGGATATAATTTTCTTATGATCCGTATTATCATGAATTAGATTATAAATCAATCGATCATACCACAAATCATACTGATGTTAGCAAGGAATAATTCTCGCTCAGACCGGCCCACTATTTACACCTTGTCTTCAAAAATGTTTAAGGTGTCGATTTTCTGAAAGCCTTCGCCTAAAAAGTAAGAAAAATGCATTTGGTTACTCAAATTGATGGACCCGCCGTTAGTTAGAGCCACAACAATTTTTGCAGACCCCTAGATTTTGGTCAAATGGTGGATCACTTAAACCGTTATAACTCGAAAGTTTCTCCAATAACCACCTCAAAACGAATTGTTGTTGAAAAGAGGAAAGATAGAGCTACTATTTACATTAATAAAAAGTTGGGGCGACCATATTGATTTTGGCCGCCATCTTGGATTTTTATACCATAACATTTTTTTTACCATAAGGGCAACCACCGATTTTCAAAATTTTTGCATCAATTGAAAGCTGGGACATTTATACATAACATATCAAAAAATTAGAGATGTCTTTTTCTTCTTTCAAAAGTTATCTGCTGTTTTGTAAATCATGCCACTTTTGCGCACCGGGCCCGGTGCCGGCCGTTTACATAAATGCAGCGTTATTTCGCAGTGTTTACGAACACGAATTTAAACTCTGAACCCACTAATGGAAAGCTGAAGGTTTAAGCTTTTCAAAACATTAAAAAAGTTATAAAAGAATGCCCGCATCATTGAGAAATAGTCAAAAACGGAAACGAACGTCCGATTTGGCCAAATTTTGCAGCAGGTGCCTTTGTGTATACATCAGGGTTCCTGATTTGCACTTTTCATCTTCTTCCACACTCGAAGACAGTCAGCAGCGAACGGTCGTCGTTTTAGTTTGTGTGTTTGCTTGTCAACGACGACAGCAATCTTCGGCGAACGGTGGGAAGCCACACTTGGAAATTACTCATTCGTCCACATTCGCATCGCAAGCGATCGAGCGGTGATGCGATTCGTGAGTGATACGATTGATATTGTTCATACGATTTTTTGTTGTTTTAGAAATATTTTCTTCGCTAATCTAGCATTTCAACAACAATACACTAAAAATGAATGCATTACATGCAGAAATTCTCTTCTAAATATGATAATAGCCGCTTCGACCGCTCACCAGCATTCTTCACCATTCGCCATTCATTCATTCGCTTGCGATCCAAACTGCGACGATCGGCAACGAATATCCATGTCAACCAGCTTGCGCATCGCTTCCCACTGGTGATGGGGTTGCGTGTTTGATCACGACTATCCGTTTGCTGCATCTTTCTTGATTCGCTTCAGCAAAGAGGAGTGAATATGAATGGAGTGAGGCGAATATACCGATCCTTGGTATACATGTAGGCGTAAACTCGGATGGCTGTTGCATGTCGTTGCCGGTGCGCTTGGAAATGCATGGAGAAAACGTAGCTTAATTTACAAAACTGCAGATAACTTTTGAAAGAAGTAAAAGACATCTCTAATTTTTTGATATGTTATGTATAAATGTCCTAGCTTTCAATTGATGCAAAAATTTTGAGAATCGGTGGTTGCCCTCATGGTGAAAAAAATGTTTTGGTATAAAAAATCCAAGATGGCGGCCAAAATCAATATGGCCGCCCCAACTTTTTATTATTGTAAATAGTAGCTCTATCCTTCCTCTTTTCAACAACAATTCGTTTTGAGGTGGTTATTGGAGAAACTTTCGAGTTATAACGGTTTAAGTGAGCCACCATTTGTCCAAAATCGAGGGGTCTGCAAAAATTGTTGTGGTTCTAACTAACGGGGGGTCCATCAATTTGAGTAACCAAATGCATTTTTCTTTCTTTTTAGGCGAGGGCTTTCAGAAAATCGGCACCTTAAACATTTTTGAAGACAAGGTGTAAATAGTGGGCCGGTCTCAGCGAGAATTACCCAGGAGTTTATATGATATACCGAATAAGTTGCTAAATATCATAAGTGGTAATTGATTGTTCACAGTATAATCAATTTATCGTAAATGTTATGATATTGTGAAAAAATAAAAACAACTGCCAAATCGTAAAATACAATTCATGCTATCGGACATATTACAAAGTAGTGATCCATGGAATGATAATGATGCAAGTAATAATAATTTTGTAATTGATTGACTAGGTAGATTTCGAAAATTTTCATTATTCAATATTTTTCTTCACAGCACTAATGAATGATAATAAGTTAGCGCTCAACTTCCGAACCGAGCAGTCGATATTTCGTAACGAGTGAGCAATCGGAAGTCGTTCACGGACTTTTTTCTACGTTTTTGTCGATTCTATCTCCCAAGTCAAGCCTTGCAATTCCGCGCCGTCGTGTCTCGCGATGCCGCGCCGCGAAAATACGTTTCGCGTCGATTATTCGCAATTTCCGAAGCAACTTTCCCACGAAGAAATTCATAATTTCGTTGGGAAAGAACTCGGTCTCTCGCGAGAAAACGTGCTTCTACTTCAGCCATGCAGGCGGCTAGGCTGCACATTCGTGGAGGTGAACAACCTCGAGCTTGATGAGACGATTGTTCGACAGCACTATAACAAGCACGAGTTTGTGTTTGATGGTAAGGCCTACAAACTACGCATTCTGATGGAGGACGGAGCTGTAGAGGTACGCCTGTTCGATCTCTCGGGTGCGATCTCCAACGAGCAGATTGCCGAGTTTCTCACCCAGTACGGTGACGTCATCAACGTTCGTGACCTCCTGTGGGACGAACGAACCGCATTCGGCGGGATCAAGACTGGTGTGCGTATCGCCAGGATGATAGTGAAGAAAAACATCCCTTCACTCGTATCGATCCGAGGAGAAGACACGGCGGTGGCATACAAGGGGCAGCGGCAGACATGCTTGCACTGCCAAGAGTTTGTGCATGTCGGGATACCGTGTGTGCAAAACAAAAAACTGCTGGTGCAGAAACTCGCAGCAGACCAATCATACGCAAACGTCGCAAAGCAGACAGCGCCGTCGCATAAATCTGTGAAGCCGACCTCTCACAAACCACTCGAACCCCTAACACAAGCACACTCCTCCGGCCGAATGAATGCCAAACCAAAAGATCCATCAACCACAGCTGCCAAGCAGACAAACATCATGGCTCCCCCCGGTGTTACACTCACCGGACCGCAGCCTGTCATCCAAATCACGCCGATTCCAAATCCGACCACCGCTCATCGTAAGGCTGACGGTAATGAAACGGACAGCTCGCAAGCTTCGCGTGGATCAAGCAGCAGCCGACGACTACGTAGCAGACGATCGCCTCCCGGGAAAAAAATGCGGCACAGCGAAGAAACCTCCAACGAACACGGCCGAGTCTCCGGGGACGAACTACAACAACAATAGAGTACACCAGCGTAAACATCAGCACCATCAACATCAACACGATCACCAACCCAACAAAAATCAATGCTCTTCGTACATTCATCCGCACGGTAGACCTGGATATCGTGTTCTTGCAGGAGGTCGAAAATGAGCAGCTAACGCTGCCTGGCTACAACGTTGTCTGCAATGTAGACCACGCAAGGCGAGGAACAGCGATCGCTCTAAAAGAGCATATTAAATTTTCGCACATCGAGAAGAGTCTAGATGGAAGGTTGATAGCTGTGCGTGTACACAATACAACTCTGTGTAACGTGTATGCCCCGTCAGGCTCCGTTCTACGCGCTGAGCGGGAACGATTTTTCAATAACACCGTAGCCTACTACCTACGGCACCGCACCGACCACATCGTCTTTGCGGGCGATTTCAATTGCGTGATTCGTCAGTGCGACGCAACGGGATCAAACTCGAGCCCCGCACTTCAAGCCACTGTACAGCAGCTCCAGCTGAACGATGTGTGGCAACAGCTACGATCGCGCGAGTCGGGCTACACGTACATTACGCACAACTCCTCGTCCAGACTCGATCGGATATATGTTAGCAACAGCCTTCGGCAACAGCTGAGAGCAACCGAGGTTCACGTCTGCTGCTTCTCAGACCACAAAGCCGTCACCGCGAGAATATGCCTTCCTCTTCCCGACAGACCACACGGCCGAGGTTTTTGGTCTCTGCGCCCCCACCTCCTCACCATCGAAAGCATCAACGAGCTTCAAACACGATGGCAGTACTGGACGCGGCAACGTCGCAACTATCGCTCATGGATGGAATGGTGGCTGTCATGTGCTAAGCCTAAAATAAAATCTTTCTTCCGATGGAAGTCGAAGCTCGCTTTCGATATTTTTCATCGCGAACACCAACGCCTCTACGAGCTGTTGCGGCGAGCATATGACGGCTATCAAAACAATCGTGCCATGCTAGCCACCATCAACCGATTGAAAGCAGAGCTACTTTCTCACCAGCGACGCTTTTCCGAAATGTTCATCCGAATCAACGAAACGTTTATCGCCGGAGAGCCACTATCTACATACCAACTCGGAGAACGAATGAGACGGAAAACCACCATCGAGCAACTGCGAAATGAGAGAAACGAGATCATCGACGATTCGGATCGCATCCGCGGTCACATGGTTGAGTATTTCACCGAGCTCTACGCGCGAGAGGCGGTGGAAGAAGAGCCTGCAGATGGTATCTTCCAATGCGAAAGAGCAGTACCCGAGCACGATGCTGTAAACAGAGCTTGCATGGATGACATCACGACGAGAGACATTCTCACAGCGATACGAACCAGCGCGTCGAAGAAATCTCCAGGACCCGACGGGCTTCCAAAAGAGCTCTACCTGGCTGCCTTCGATGTGATTCACCGAGAATTAAATTTGGTTCTAAACGAAGCCATCCGATCCAACATCCCTACGCAATTCGTTGACGGTGTGATTGTGTTGGTGAAGAAAAGAGATGCGGGCGAAACAGCTCGTTCATTTCGGCCGATAAGTTTAATCAATTTCGACTACAAAATCTTGTCTCGAATTTTGAAACAACGGCTTGAAAATGTGATGCATCAGCACAATCTACTGACGGGTTCACAAAAATGTTCCAACCCCGGTAGAAACATTTTCCAGGCCACCCTCGCCTTGAAAGATAGAATCGCATATCTGAAGGCCAACAGAAGAACAGCAAAATTGATCGGGTTTGATTTAGATCACGCTTTTGATCGAGTTGACCATAAGTTTCTGTTCAAAACAATGCGATCTCTGGGCATCAATGCGGCGTTAGTTGAACTTTTGTCCTGCATAGCAACAGCTTCTTCGTCTCGGTTGTTAATCAACGGGCACCTCTCCGCATCTTTTCCGATCCAACGGTCGGTCCGCCAAGGGGATCCTCTCTCCATGCATCTGTTCGTTTTATACCTGCATCCCCTTCTGCAAAGGTTGGAACAAGTGTGTGGAGCGGATTTAATAGTCGCATACGCAGATGATATTAGTGCCATCGTCACCAGGGTGGAACAGTTAGATGAAATGCGAAACTTGTTCAGGAGCTTCGGACGTTTTGCGGGGGCACGCCTGAACGAAGCCAAAACAACAGCAATCAACCGCTTATAGCTCCCTGGCTCCACACGGGTGAGACGATAAAAATTCTTGGTGTGCTGTTTTCGAATTCCGTGCGGCAAATGAGTGCAATGAATTGGGACCTTCTTGTGACCAACTTCTGTCGTCAAGTTTGGCTGCACTCACAGCGCACCCTAACGTTGCAGCAAAAGGTAACTCTGCTGAACACCTTTATCTCCTCCAAAATGTGGTACATGAGTGCCCACCTGGTCCCATCATCGTTTCATCTGGCGAAACTGACAGCGACAATGCGAAGGTTTCTATTCCGTGGGATACCTGCAACTGTTCCCATGCAACAGCTGGCGCGTCACCGAGACCATGGAGGGCTGAAGTTGCATTTGCCTGCATTCAAATGCAAGGCATTATTGATCAATCGTTTCCTTCATGAGATCAACTCCCTTCCCTACTTTAGCTCCTTTCTTCAACATAATCCTCCACAAATTAATTCCATCACCGACCTCCCTTGCCTCAAACAAATCCTCAGCAACTACGAAAACCTTCCTTTCCAAATTCGCCAACACCCTACCGCCGATGCTATCAACCGCTTCTTCATCGAGAGGACAGACCGACCAAAGGTGGAGATCGATAACGACAACATCAACTGGGTACGAGTGTGGAAAAATATCTCGTCGCGTGGCCTCTCGTCTGCCGAAAGAAGCAAACTCTACCTATGGGTCAACCAGAAAGTGCCGCACCGACGGATTTTGTTTCGAATGAGGAGAACGGACGGCGAGCAGTGCACACTCTGTACGACGGTTGTCGAGACAATTCGACACAAATTTTTCGACTGCCCCAGAGTACGACATGCATACGGGCTGTTGCAGCAAAAGCTATCGGCAGTGATCCAAAGGGGACGGCGCAATATAGACTGTAACGAACTTATTATACCAGTACTTGAACAATTTCCAAAGAGATCCATAACATTAGCGTTGAAGTTATTAGTAGTCTATATCACTTTCATTGAAAGTAGCAATGATAGAATTGATTTAGAGGAGTTAGAATTTGCTTTTGAAGTCAATGTTTAATCAATTATAGATGTAATTTAATTTAAACAAATTCGACAATAAACGCAATTTTACAAAAAAAAAAAAAAAAAAAAAAAAAATGATAACGATACACTTAATGATATAGGAATTTTGTAAAATTTGTTGTGTAGAATCTTTTTTATTTTTATATATTCGCAGTAGAGATTGAATCACTCTACAATAACCCTTTACGCTAACCCGCTACCCTACCCTCTTTCCTAACCTCTACCCTACCCTCTTTTCTACCCTCTACCCTACCTCTACCCTAACCCTTTACCCTAACCCTCTACCCTATCAGGTATCAGAAGGCCGGCTCCAGAGACACGTTATCCTCCATTTGGGACATTTGTGCCATCGCCATACATATAAGCCTATTTCATCATTTACCTGAGGGAATGGGACAAGGGGTGGGATGGGATTAGGAAAGGGAAAGGCGATGAAATAGGAAGGGGTGCCCTAGAAGAGGGAATGAACGCATAAGCGCAACGAGAGCTCATAGCCCATACCACAACGGGTTTAATCAGTGCCCTGAAAAGGACATTGTAAAACGCATAAGCGTAAAGAGAGTCTATAGCTCATTGGAAGGTAGCTTGTGACGTCATTCCACTTTCGATATGACATTGAAAGGCACGTCATCGAAAGCATCCTCAATATTCAAGAAATCACCCAAGCAAAAACTACGTTTGAGCGAGTACTTTCTTGAAAACGTATACAACTTTGTGTAAAAGAGTCACTGTGGACATCCCAAATTGGGAAGCATGTGAGTTCACATGAAAAGGCATGTCAGCCAGACGAACATCACAGATGTGATAATCGACAATGCGTTTCAAGCATTTCAGAAAGAACGAGGTAACCAGATGAATCTGGAACTCATTCCTTCTTTATGCAACGCACGCACCCTTTCGGGATGAAACTATAGAGTAATTTCACGTCATGAAAATACCCAATAGCAAACTACAAGAGTTCAAAACATGTTTGAAATACTCAAATCCCTCTGGAGAAAAATAGGACAAACCCCCATTTGCACCTGGAGATTTGAAGTAAGCAGAGCTTTTTAGGGCCCACTAAGTCGATTATATAGCTATAATTCTCAAGCGGAAGCTAGAGATTCGTAACTATGCAAAAGAATGGTTTATCCGAAGATATTTTGAACTTGAACAGATCAGACTTCCATTCAGGAATACCACTTACGGTCGCACAGACCGCAGAGCTTCTTTCAAAGCAATAGTTATGGTATACCACAATGGAGGGCGTTGTAGGTACAAAACCACAATGAAACTCTCTTGGAGTAGCAATGGAAGCGAGTTATCCGTAAAATGTGGTCGCAACCAGTTAGTACAGGTTTCCTAGTTTGTTAAGCAGGATCGCCTAAATACGCAAATTTTGCGAAGGAACACTCAAAAGTGCAAAGAAGGTCAAATGGAGACTCCTCATCTGACACATGCCAATCAGTCAACTCATGACAAATTCTGCTCATGCAGAGTTGGGTTAGGTGCAATTCTATGTCAAGTTATCCATGAACTGTACTACCTAAGTAATACATCCAACTGAAGCATCTCAAATTAATGTTTGAGCTACTTCAGATGATATAAACATCGCAGCAATACTGCCAAATATCAGCGAAAAGATGCTGAAACAAGAGCATGCTTGAAGGCATCCATAAAGAAAGGTTGAAACATGCTGTTGACGTTATTCTAAAATATAGCATGCCCGAGGCACGACAATTCATTTATAATGAAAGATGCAAAACTGGGTTCACAAGGTAACCTATACAGAAGTTACCCTACGAAAATAAAGTTTTCGAAGTAGAGCCACTTGAGCTACGCACGCTTTTTACGCTGAAAATTGATCTGAGGTTTCCTAGCCGTAGCCACTACCCAAACTAGACAGGATTACACTCTTCACAATCACAGCACAAAAAGGAAACATCAACAACAAACCAAATTGGTGTCAATTGAAAAACTCCAATGGCGAAAACGCATTAAGCGAAACCATGAAGGTAGTAATGTAACCTAATTTACAACATTTGAATAATCCCGCCCTTATTTAGCCTCAAATTTGAGACTTAAGAAGGGCAACTGATTATCTCGGAGAAACGCAAGGTCCACTGCACTATTGCTCCGGTTAGTGCAGTAAGGGCGTAATACTGTGGAGGACGCCCTAATTCTCCACAGGCTCCGTTTGTGGTTTCCTTGACTTCCTTGGGCATAGAGTATCTTCGTGCCTGCCACACGATATACACATGCAAAATGGTCATTGGCAGAGGAAGCTCTCAGTTAAAAACTGTGGAAGTGCTCATTGAACACTAAGCTGAGAAGCAGGCTTTGTCCCAGTGAGGACGTTACGCCAAGAAGAGGAGGAGGAGAGGAGGAGCTCCGTTTGTGGTTAGGTTTTTATTAGACCCCCCTAACCATTCATTCCTTGGCACGGTAAGCATAAAGCCGCATAACATCATGAATTAGGGGTCACCTGTTTAGTGGACTCTTACCACTGGATCAGGCGGTCCGTAGTGTTATTCTTAGCCAAATTGGAACAACCGCTACCGACACTACACAGCTATCTAGGCTGACCCTCTACCCTACTTTCAATCCTAACCCTCTATCCTAACCCTCTACCCTAACCCTCTACCCTACTCTCTACCCTAACCCTATACCCTAACCCTCTACCCTACCCTCTACCCTAACCCTCTACCCTACCCTCTACCCAAACCCTCTACCCTAACCCTCTACCCTAACCCTTTACCCGACCCACTATCCTACCCTCTGCCCTACCTTCTACCCTAACCCTCTACCCTACTCTCTACCATAACCATTTACCCTAACCCTCTACCCTACCCTCTTTCCTACCCTCTACCCTACCCTGTACCCTAACCCTTTATCCTAACCCTCTAGCCTACCCTCTACCCTACTTTCTATCCTAACCCTACCCTCTACCCTACCCTCTACCCCAACTCTCTACCTTACCCTCTACCCTAACCCTCTACCCTACCCTCTACCCTGCCCTCTACCCTACCCTCTACCCTAGCAGGAATTCACGCAGGAATCCTAGTAGGAATCTTTGGAAGAATTCAAGGCAAAATCCCTGAAAAACCCCGTGACGTCATCTCCGATGGAATTCCTAGAGAATGCCGCGAAGGACTTCCTGAAATAATTCCAGAAGGAATCCGTCGAGCAATTCTAGGATTCCCTGAAGCAATTCCAGGAGGATTCCCTGCAGGAACAATCTCATCTCATCTACCCTCTACCCTAGCCCTCTACCCTACGCTCTACCCTAACCCTCTACCCTTGAACATCATCTCAATACCAATCACTTGTTTGCAAATTTCACCAACTTGCATGCAAGCATTACAGACAGACGGACAGATAGACAGATAAAGGCTATTCTATTAAGTAATAATATATGTCTCTCGCCGCGGTGATCTATCCGGGAGATGCAAATGACTTATCCAATCTATTCCTGGTGTTGTAATTCCTTCGAGTGATGTAAACGGAAAAGAGATTTGAAGTGGTGCAAATTTAGATGTGATTCTGTGTGCGCTGTGTCACCAAGAGAATTGGCTTTGGTGTTTTGACGAATAGCGTGTGAAAGCTGAAAAGCCTCAAAACTAAGTAATAGGGTTTTTTTTACCCCATTTCCAGCACAACATGTAGACAGAATTGTTCAATACCTAAATTCACAACGAAACGACCGTTTTCGTCCACTTCTTCCATTCGAATCAGATACCTTATTGCGTGAACTTGTAGTTAACAGTGACTGTTGTGAAGATTTTCTGCCGGAAAGTTGATTTTGAACGAATTTACTGCACCTAGTCCAGCGCCAATTCTCGGCACCAGTGCCGAACTTCTAGCAAAATCAAATGGTAAATCACTTCGGCACCCATCTTTGTGCTGACGAAGTGCACCCGGCTGCATGTAAAAATTGTTTTGAGCACTTGTGCGGCTTCAGAGTGAACATGTAGCTTATTGACGGTGGATCTCGCTGCGGAAATGTTGCGGGAGACGATTACCTGCGAAAGTGCGTTTGGAAAATATGCGGCAAGTGATATTTTGATTTGTTTTGCTGTGAGATGCCGGGAATTGACGCCGGTGCCCAAGTGGATCGACACCCTATTGTTGAGTTTGCAACCACAATAATCCAAAGTTGAGACTCGGGATCATATTTCGGAACGACTCGACATTTCTTATGCAGAACTGAGAAGTTGTTTCTGAATGCTGTGACTGTTCATCAATGATACTGGGTGAGAATGTTCCTTTTATCATATATTTATTGTACCTTATAATCCTGTGCGAGAAATCTATATATATAAAAATGCAGTGGCATACGTGGGACCACGCATAACTTGCGAACGGATGGTCCGATTCGGGTCGTCTGAGTTTCGTTCTGTTAGTTTGCACCGAAGGAAGGTTTATGAGGCCTAAAACATGGGAAAATTGAGAGTTTTCGAAAATCTGGTTTTCATACATTTGGAACGGGGCCTTGGGCGCTTGGCTAGGGATTTCAAACGTCAAAAAACGCAGTAGGCAAGACAAAGTGTGCGAGAAATGTAATTTAAAATTCTTGGTAAAACTTTTTAGTTTCACACATATTGATGTATTTTTATGTTATCAGTAACGCGCAATTTCAAAGGGTCTAGGAACCTGCATTTCGTCTATTTCGTTTCAGAGAGCGAGTAATGGCGCTTAAGCCTAGGCTTTGAGGCCAGTACACATGGACAAATGCCTGTGCCCCATCCCAGGATAACAGACGCCAACTATAACGGAGTGTGCATTAACCTTCTTAGCAGCGCCACTCCCAACGATTTTATGTCAAACCCCATTCCCCTTAAGCGAAACGGTTGGTACGGTTGTCCCCGTTTCTTCCTTCAATAAATTCAAAAAGCTTAGTCAATCATGTTATTCATAAGTGGATAACCTGATTGCCTCATCTTTTTGAATTATCTCCCAACCCATTTAGTCTGCACAGTGGACCTGGCCATTTTAGTGTTTGTATCAGATCACATCTCTGATATGCTGCAAATACTAATAATGACAAGAAAATATCAGAAGAAATTTTGATATTTCCAGGATACTTTTCAATACTGGCTGTGCAAGCACTAGAATAGAATAGAATAGAATAATTCGCAGTAGAGATTGAATCACATCTCACCAAATAACTTCTCCATAATAAAGAGCTAATAATAATCACTCCAGCGCAAAACACAATTGCCTTAACTTTTCTAATCAATGCATCATGTTGGGAACAGCTCGCTGACGTAGTGTACGGTTTAGGTCAGAAATGACCTTAATGCACAAGGAGGATTAAGGGGCTTCTCTCATTCCAAAACTGATTAAAAAGTTTAACTTTGAGTACATTCAATTACCTAATTTTCATCGATTGCAACAGCTGCGGTAAAAATACACTGTATGGCTAAATCAGGTTGCAAATGAAAGTTCCTGAGTATTCCTGCCTTCCATAATCCTCAGCTCGATCCTCAGATGTCCAGCACAATCCTATACCACCAGCATTCTTCACTGAATCTCTTCCATCTTTCGAACATTAAAGCCCAGTGGCCCCGTCTTAGCACTTGTTCAATATGGCCTACATTGTAAACACTGCGCGCCAAAATGTGCTGCAGACCCAGCAGCCAAATTTCCGCAAGGTTGTTTGATTGAATAAGTGGATATTTTCGTTTTGTTTTTAATATTCACTGTGTAGTGAAGTTGATTTTAAAGTTATTTTATCGTGAACAACATCACAAAGTTTTTGTTAGAGCTAAAGGCGTTTTCGAATGGTTGTAAAGATGCAAAGCAATCCTGCTCTATAATTGAAACTGCGAAAAAGATATTTGCTATCGTAATTATGATTTGTCGTATCATAGACTTATAATCTTGTTTATGACTAGAAAATCATGACCTATACAATTTATCGATTATGGTTTCATTATGGTAAAAAAATCACCAAATCTGCTCTTCGACTCAAAAAGAATACGTCCCGGCGGGCTTTTGTTGGACGCTGTCAAGTTTGTGTATTATAATGTGTATCGTTGTTTACTTTCGAGGTGTATTATTCACAGCCTTTTACATCAGATCTTGAACTGTGAATAAGATTGCTTCATTGCAACACCTCGCATAAATTTTATGCACTAGTAGACCAATCCGAGTGCATTGCCCGCAAGTGATTCAAACTATTCCAATGGTGTAATCGCAAAGATGTTACACAATTAATAGTTAGTTAATGCGTCTGGTTGAGGCACCGATTCGAAAGTTCTCTTGAGAATTGAGAATGAGAATGAGAGAATGAGAACACCCGTGTAAAACAATATAATATATCGATGATATAGGTTACCGTTTTCTTATCGTTAGTGTTATCATAATTTAGATTACAAATCTACAATACAACGAATCATATCGATGATAGCAGTTATCATTCTCGGTGTTTTGATGATAGATCGAATGGCTTGTTAAGTATCGTTACCATTCAAATATAGACTTTTTCCCGAGCAAATAACAACATTATGATACAGTCAGTGAATATTAATCAACTCTGCGTACTATTCAGTAAATCGTTGATTACTTTTTCGTATTTTATGATCGTTTGTGGAAGGGATTCGAACTGTGTGCTCCTCGGGTCTGCTTCATTATTTCGCGTGGCGTTTAGGTTGTAGCAAACAACTGATTAAGATTCTTGCAAGATATTTTACATAGTAGCCTTCCAGAAACTTCTTTTTGGCTCTACGTTTTTGTTTGATTTCAAGTTCGAAAATATCGAAGCATTAGAATGAATGGTTACGATATGCACTTTCGATCAAAATTTTAGGATCACCCCCTCAAAAATATGTTAGCCCATATGTTCGTCAATTTGCTTACGATTTCAGAAGTCGAGGCCTCATTCAAAATATCTTCTTCTCCATCTTGGCTTAACGTGTCAACTGGGACAAAATCTTTTTCTTGTTCTATGAGCATGTTTTTCCGGAATTGCTTCCAGAATCCCTCGTAGGATTTTCCCTGAGTTGCTGCGTTTTGCCCAAAGAAATTTTCGATGGATTTCTTTCACGATTTATCCCGACTTCTTCGCAAGAGTACCTCTAAAATGTATCATACAAATTGTCACAGAATTTTCTCTAGAGCTTTTAAAGGGATTTCCTTGAAGATTGCCGTGACTCCTTCCGGTGTTCCTCGTGGGACTTCTCCATGAGATCCTCCCGGGATTTGTTCGAGAGTTACTACAGGAGCTATTCCTAGGATTTCCACTAAAGCACCCACAAAGATTTTTCGGGGAGCTTTTGGCGAATTTTCTGCAGGTGTTCCTTCCGAGATTTCTTCCGAAGTTTCTCCCATAATTTCCGTGAGGTTTCTCATGGATTTTCTTCCTTGATTTATACAGAAGTTTCTGCCAGGATCTTGACTAAAGGTTCTCGCATTATTTTTTAAGTTTCACCAGAGATTCTCTCGGGACTAATCTCAGAAGATTCCTCCCGATGTTGCTCCTGAGATGTTTCAGTTTTTTTTTTTCTTCTGAACTTATGCTGGACTTTCTCCTAAGATTTTTTGAGATTTCTGCAGGAGCTATTGGTGATGTTTCTCATAGAATTCTTCCCGTGATATATTTCAAAGTTTTTTCCAGGATTTTTCTCGTAGTTTTCTTGCTTTACAGATTTTCTCTTGATTATTCCCAGAGCTCATCTTGAAATCCCTACCGGTATGTCTCCTGCGATAACTCATAAAATTCTTTGTCAGAAATTTCCGGGGAAGTATTGGACAGAATCCAGGTGAATTCTTGCGAGAAACTTCGCAAAGAGCTACTGGGAAGCTGGGAAATTTCGGAAAAGAAGTTCTGAGAGTAATCCTGAGGGAGAATATTAAGGAAATTTAAGGATGAAATCTGAAAACCTCTAAGAGAAATCGCGGGAAAAACTACTAGCGCCCTCTCACGAGAAATGCTAAGAGTAGTATCAAAAAACTCTGGAACAAATTCCTGTAAAAACTTCTGCAAGAACCTCGCAAAAATCCCGAGATACAGAATCCAGATCCACAAAGAAAAGAAAAAATTCAACGCTGAAAGTTTGCCGAATGCCTGTGAAATAATGTTTTGTGTAGTTGCATAATGTATATTTCCAGTTAATTATATTGTGGATAACTATAAGTGTTATTGTAGTTTTGCTGTTCTTTGTATTGCTCCCAAAATTAACTCTAATGTGATTTTGTAATAAAATGTTAACATATTATTGGATTTATATAGCTTATTATAGAAACTCTACATATATTGCAGAATTTATATATTGTAGGATTTAGTATTCACCATTTAATTAATGGTATGTAATGGTACAAGTTGCACCACTTAAGGCGAAACTGGAATCATTTTCTCATTTTTTCGGTTTTTGATTTTTTATAAAATAACGAAGCAATATTTTCAAAATCAGTTTTCGTGCACATGTAAAATATGGATCAGGGTATCTCCTGATTTTTTTACATGTGGAAAATGTTTTTCGTTTTTGCAGAAACCATTTTTTTTGTGAAATTTTGTTTAAACATGGTTTCTACAAAAACGAAAAACATTTTCCACATGTAAAAAATTCAGGAGATACCCTGATCCATATTTTACATGTGCACTAGACTGGGTCAACAAAGTCGATTTTTTGGAACAAAGCTTTTTCGATTCCTTTTAGCGTCCAAAACAACTGTGCAAAATTTGGGAGCGATTGGTTGCTTCCCCGTATTCCGCATTGCGATTGAAATTTGTATGGAACTTAGTATGGGAAAACGTGCTTTTTTGCATTTTTCTCATAAATTGAAATTTTTCGTCTAAAACTAGCTAACTAATGACGTTAAAGTATAGCCTAGGATTTGCCGAAAAACTTTGCCGAAGACTGCAAAGTGATCCAACACTTGTGAAAAAAGTTATAACGTACAGATTGCCCGGTGGTGCTTAACGTTTAACATGTAAAGGAATAACATCAATAATAAAATCTCAATTTTTGCCCTAAGTTAACAGGCGAATAACTTTTTTCACAAGCGTCGGATCACTTTGCGGTCTTCGGCAAAGTTTTTTGGCATATCCTAGGCTATACTTTAACGTCATTAGTTACATGGTATTAGACAAAAGAATTCAACTTATGAGTAAAATGCAAAAAAAGTGCGTTTTCCCATACTAAATTCCATACAAATTTCAATCGCAATGCGGAATACGGAGACGCAACCAATCACTCCCAAATTTTGCACAGTTGTTTTGAACGATAATATAGATTGAAAAAGCTTTGTTCCGGGTTTATACGATCAAATTTAAAGTTTCTCCATACAACGTTGACCCACTCTAATGTGCACAAAAACCGATTTTGAAAATATTGCTTCGTTATTTTATAAAAAAATCAGAAACCAAAAAGTGAGGAAATGGATCCAGTTTATTATTATTTGCTTTATTTACGAGGCTTTCAGCCCTAGGCTGGTTCGCCTCGGATAGAATGCAGAGAAAAAAAATAAAAGAAAGAACCTGAAGGGTTCAGCCTCCTTGTTTCGTTTACAGAGTGTGTTTACAGAGTTTACAGTGTTTTAGAAATTGTAGCTGTCAATTTGTCTTCTCTTTTCTTTCTTTGTTTTTTTTTTTTTTTTTGTTTTTTTTTTTTGTCTTTTTTTTTTGTTTTTTTTTTGTATCGACTACGGGGATCCGTTCGTCCTTCACAGGTATTTCCTTCTGTCGATTAATGGATCCAGTTTCGCCTTAAGCTATTGTTGTTTCTATATGAAAAATAGTTGTTCAGAACAAGAAAGACCTCGCTGGTGCCGTTTTTACGAACCAACACTTAACTTATGACTTCTATGGAATCTGGTCTCTACTGGCAACACTGCCAAACCGTACCAACATTCCGTGAGGAGCAGGAGAGAAACTGGTAACTGGCAGGCAGCCGCCGCCAGAGCGGCCGGCCACCGAGCAATTCAGTTAGCTTTTGTTTCTCGACCGGGTGAGACGCACATGTTGAACCGTTCGTGGTCTCGTCGTCCGCAGCATAAGTTCAAACGTATCGTCCGTTCTTCGTGTATAGTACCCGTCTCCGGGGGCAGCCGTGTGAAATCTCCCGACGAACAAGTAAGGAAGCGGCAGTGCAGTGTGTACGCGACGAGTGTGTTTGTGCACGCGGTACGTCCGTGAGAGTGATCCCAGTCCGCGCCGGTCCCGGTGTACCACCACCCCATCCCGGCTGTAGTAGCTGTGTTGTAGGTATAATCCACCAAAGTCAGCAAGGTTGAAAACCGCGCCGTGAAATCCGTCGAAGTGTACCTTTTGCGAGAGCTGTATTTCGCGGGTTCTGGTTTTACTGGTTCTTACTCGTTCAGTTGTTCGCGCGAGGTCCGCACGACATTCGTCGCGGCCGTCGTCGTTTGCCCTTGGAACCTACGCGCGTCGACGCAATCACGGAAACTTGACCGTGTAGTGTCTCGACGGGGGTACTCTGTAGTGTGCGGGTGAAGAGCAGGAGCACCACATCAAACAAGCACCATTAGCAAGGGTTCAGGTCGTTGTTGTTGTTTTTGTTGTTCAACGGCCACAGTGTTCAGAAGGACAGGAGGTCTGAAAAGAAAAAAGCGCGCGCCAAATGCTTCGGAAATTCACCTCATTGCCCGCTGAAGTTGAAGAAGCGTTTTTGCCTGACTGACGGAGAAGAAGTCTCACGCGCGCGCGGCCGAAATAAGAAGAAGAGAAGCGCCGAGCGCACAGGAGAGCATCACCAGCGAAGAAGTGAATAGTCGAAGGAAGTGTGTGTGTGTGTGTGTGTGTGGATGTATGTGGTGTGTTCGTTTATCGTCGTCATAAAGTGAGTGTGTCCGCTTCGCATCAACGAAAGACGAAGAGCGGCAAGAGCGCAAGAATTACAGGCAAATAAAAGGTCGCACAAAGAAGAATAAGTAACAACATCAGTAGGAGCAGAAGCAGCAACAACAATAAGAAGAGTGAAGTGGGTGAGGGTGAAGGAGAGAGCGGCAGAGGGAGAGAGTGGCAATCGGTAATAAAGAGTGGAGAGAAGCACCCTCTGGAGGCAGCGGTAATAAACCCAGAAGAAGGTAGTACACAAGTATCAACGCGGAAGGCGCGGAAGCGGAGAGCAAAGCAAGGAGTGCCAGCGGGGAGCAATCGCCGGAGTGAAAGAGAGTATGTGTTGTTGTGTTATTACTTTATACACTACTTGTGATGCATGTGCAAAAACAACATTCGATTATCTCTCTTTGGTTCGTGTTGTCCGTTGCCGGTTGGAATCGTAGTCCCCTTGTTGCCTGCCTGCCTGGCCTGCCTGTATGTGCGACTTTTGCCGGCCAAGCCGGGTGCTTCGGAGAAGGAAGGTGCCCCGCTACGTCGTTCAATCCCAGTCAAGTCAACAGAAGTAGTTATATGTACGCCGCAGCAACGTTTGGCGTTTATGGCGACCTCTGTGCACTGGAAAAAATAATAATGATGAGATCAATTTATGTGTTTCGACTTACGGAACTATTCGTTAGTGTAAACATAGGTTCCGTGTGCCTGGAAAAATTGAGTTACGGTGCAGATACCACCATCTGCGCACCTTTTTTTATAAGTGTCGCGATGGTTGTGAGGTCTACACGTAGAACTATCAATTGTGAAATTCATGGTTCGAATCCTGATAGCCGGGAATCAAATTCGCGCATATGTATATAAAATTAATCACATGTGAACTTTTTAAAGTTTTTTTTTGAGTGCCTTCATGCTCGCCGCTCATAAGATTGAGATGATGCGGCATTGTTGGAGGGTGTACCTTTCCATACCGTAGTCGGTGTCGTCGCCAATCGAATCCTCCGTGTTGTGTGTTTGTGGTAGGGGCGATGATGGCGGCGAGGATTGTGAAACGGGTTTTTCATGGTTCGGGGATTTAAGCTGCGAGGAGAAAAAAAAAACTAAACTGGAATGAACTCTGAATTGATGAGCGTCGTCTGATTGTGGAAAATTTTCGGATTTTTTTCCGGTGCAGTTTTATTCATATAGCACTATGACGATATGAAATGCGATGTAATACAACAGCATACGTGACTGATAGTGTTTTCTTGATAATAAGAAGGAATGTATTGCATTGGTAACACCGTGGCACTAGATATCATTTTTAGCAGACACTGTGTAGCAGCAGACTATAATACTTGGGCCCTACGAGGCATTGTTGATTAAAATTTATTTTCGCTTGCCTATATTAGCATTAGCATTAGCATTAAGCGAGTCGCACAAATTCGTAGGTGGTACAGTCCTAGACCGCTGTTATGAGGGTTGCCTCCTTCCCGTCCGAACTAGAGCACAAAGATTTAGGACTAATATCTGACTCTTAGACAAGACTGACGCAATCCTCCAATGGTCGAGCACTGTCGTGGCCACGTCCTTGCGACTGCTGAGGAATGGGAAAGGATGGTTAGTTTTGGACACCTATGAAAAATGTAGACAACTCTACGATCTCTCAGGCCTAGGTGTCACGGGAATAATTTGGGTGTTGTTAGTGGAAGGGTAAACTCCAAAGGATACTTGGTTAACGTTCAGGCACACCATTGTTAGACTGCTTCGAATCAGTTGTCTGCCCAATTCATCCTGGTTTCCTCGTCATCTTGTTCACATTTGGTTGAATTACTAGATTCTTCGGTTGATAATCTGAAATATAAAATAATATTAAGATCGTACGTCAAATAAGCTACATATTAGTGATACGCTCGCCACAGTTACATATTTTTAAAATATTATTTATATCGTACGATACATTTACCTGAACCCTGCTGAATTAAATTTTAATTAGTAGTACATTGAAACACAAATACTACAAAACACAAGGAAAAGAGCATCAAACTTTGATCTTGGAATATTTAAAAATACGGTAAATATCAAGATCAAAATTTGATTTGGTAGATCTTACACCGCAACGCACCATTTTAAGGTGATCTACCCACGTTACGGGGTATTGGATGAAGAAATTGATGATCCTCCTTCCATGTAAAAATGCAGTAATTCTGACAGCTCTTCGTGGAGTAAATTCAAAATTTCTGTTTGGCAGAACATACAAAAAATAAAATTGCATCCAACCAGAGTGAAATGTAAAACATTCCATAGAATCAGCGAAATGTTTTAGTTTTGGTCCAGATGAAGAACATTTCAAGTTCTACTCATCGCCGTCAAATTTCTAACTTCCACACGACTCATAGTAACAATCTGTGAGAGAATCGAATACGTTATTAGGAATACGGATGTTGGAGAATACAATTATGTTTCGATGGCGCTGATCGCCATGTTTCCAAATCACATTCAGCCAGACCGAACCAAATCCACTGCATTTTAGATTCTATTTATTCTCAACAATACAAAAATCAACTGGTTTTAAATACCTGCGTTATGTCGACACACCTCATACTGATAATTTAACACAGAAGCCGTCATTGAACAAGGCTAATAAGAATAATAAAGCTTGAAAAAAAAACATTACAACAACTTGGTTCGCTTTGGCTGATCGAAAAAAAGGCGTTTTCACGAAAACCGTGCTAGAGAAGAATGTTTAGAACTTGATTCAGATTTAACGACCGACCATCAGCTAGGTAAAATGACCTAGAGGTAACGTGCTTGGTTATCACTCAAAGGATCCAAGTTCGAAGTTTTTTGTCTTAGTTCACTTTGGCAGATCATTTTCATGGTTTTAATCGACCAGTATAAATTTGAAGTACACAAATTGTTCCACTTTCACATCTCAGGACCTCAGGACAAGCAGGGACATCATTTTACATAATCAATCTTGCTCTGTGCCTGCACATGCACCGCCTATAAAACACATAGGTGGGAAGGGCTGAGCTGATAGGGCTTGCCCCGTTCATATTTCAAACTATGATGAAAAATCGAGTTTTTTTACAATCCGAATGGTTTTCTATGAAACAAAGAAATTCAGTCAGCCACACTGAACTATAAGCCATATTCCAAAGTTTTGTTCAGCCAGAGTGAACTGAGTGCGAAGTACTGAAAAATTAAATGTAATTATATCAATGATTTCATGTACTCTTCGTCTCTGATGGTTAATAAAGGCTTGTAAGTTACATGTGTGTGGAAAAGTTTCAAATAATCTTAGCTGTTGTTTATTTGTGAGTGGTTGAACTTTAAGCTTAATTATCTCGGAATAAAGTTTTTGGCGCTTAGTTCGGTTTAGCAGAACTCCGGCCAAGTGACACTCTGAGTTTCGTCTGAATGTGTTTCTTCAAACATTTCTACACCGTTCTCATGGTGGCTTTTGTAACTATCCATAAAAGTCTATTTGCCCATGGAACATTTTTGCGAAAACCACAAGCTATATTGTAAACGTATAGTTGTGAATACTGATACGTGGTTCCAAATATACCCTATCACTATAAAATTTTGGTTTATGTATTTATAAATTACTTGACGAGCAAATTTCGTATTACAATTGAAAAGGGACATTTTCATAACTATCATATACCTGCTTCTCTAGAGCCCAAGCCGGTTGAATTTTTTTTAGCCAAATTTGCTCCTTCTCCAGAGATGCCTCCAGGAGAGGCTTTCTTCACGGTTTTCTCCTGGGATTGCTTGTCAAATTCTACAATAGATTTTTCATTTGGCTCCTCCAGAAAAGGATGCTAGGTGTTCCTGTGCAGATTCCTCAAGCAATTCCAGCTAGTAGAATTCTTTCAGGGGTGACCTACTGTGCTTTCTCCAGTGAATTCTCCAAAGATTCCTACATATGTTATGTTCCAGGAATTTCTCCAATCATTCCTGCTAGGAATCCTCTAACAATAACTGCTGGGATTTCTCTACGAATTTCTACTGGGAATTATTCAAGAATGTTAATGCATTCCTTTTTGGCATTCCCCCAAATATGCCGCCAGAGATTGTGGTCTGTAAATCCTCCAGGAATTCCTGCAGATTTTCCACCAAGATTTTTTTCCCAAGAACTCTTCAGCAGATTCCTCCAGGAACTCTTCCATTCTGCAGGATTCAAAGGATTCAAAGATTTTTCGAGGAATAAAATCTTCCATGAATTTATTTGGAAATTTTCTTAATGAATTTGTCCCAGTTGAGATGTTACGTCAAGAAAAAGAAGAAGATGATCAATAATGTTACAGAAGGCTCTTCCCCTCCTTTTGAAGCGTCCAGAAACTTCAAGGAGATTCTCGAAACTTCAAGAAGTTCAATACTCCAGAACATTCTAGAACGGTCTTTTCTTTTTTCTTGAACCTCCAGCAACTTCCAGAAAATTCTTGAAATTTTTAGAATGTTGGTGTTCTAGAGCATTCCAGTTTCTGAAAAGACAAAAAACATCCAGAAAGTTCTCGTAATTTTTAGAAACTTGATACAACTATGGTGAAACATTTCAAAGCGTTACGGACAGACAGACAACGCTTGGCTTTTATATATATGATTTCTACATTGATTCCTTTAATAAAACTTTCAGCGATGCCTTCAGAAAATGTTTCAAAAGTTCCTTGAAAAGAAAAGTTGTACTGGGTTTACTTTGGAAATTCTTCCAAGGAATTCACCAGAAATCTCAAAATTGATAGAAAGTTGCCTAATTTCACCTTCTATAAAAATTTTCACACTTGTTCGCTACCTAGCGAATTCTATCATATCTATCATTTCATTATCCACTTTGATCTCTACTCCCTTATACTATGAGTAGAAAGAGACCGATATAGCCACAAAATCATCAAGTTATTAATAGAATACGGTCGATAAATTAGCATATGATATGAAAAGTTTGGCTCAAAAAGAAAAGTGTTCTATCCTATAAGATCGAAAAAGCTAATAGGAAGAACACGCCGCGATATAGGCATACCCCTATGAACGGAGTGCGAATTCCGAAAAAGCTACCGATCGATAGAATTTGTGATGAAAACAGAACAATACATTAGGCAGTCGGGTGCCTGAAACTTTTGCCAGTCTTGGTAAGGTGGTATGAAAACTACCAACCAAGCCGATCTGTTTAAAAGCACAGGTCGCACGGCAGAAGTTTCACGCATTCGATGTATTCGATCAATACATGGCCTACTTGCCTAATTTCACCTTCTATAAAAATTTTCACACTTGTTCGCTACCTAGCGAATTCTATCATATCTATCATTTCATTATCCACTTTGATCTCTACTCCCTTATACTATGAGTAGAAAGAGACCGATATAGCCACAAAATCATCAAGTTATTTCATCAGAAATTCTTCCAGGGACTCTTTTTTTGAATGTGAGATCCATTCGGAAATTTTCTGCAGGGATTTCTATAGAAATTGCCCTAGGGGTATCTTCGCTATTTTTTCGAGAAATTCTTTCAGAAAATCTCCCATGGCTTTCATTCAGTGGCGATTCCCTAACCTCAAATCTACCTGTGCAACGAATGTAAATTCTTAAGTTTTCTCAACAAATTGGCTTGTAATTTGTAGAAAATGACGACAATTGCCGTATACGTTCATTTTAAATTTGATTCTGATCCTGAATTCTCCGCAGATTCAAGTTTTAGGGTCGTTGAACAGGTAGAAAGTGAGGTTACGAGACGCCACTGCTTTCATTATAAATTTGACTAATAATTTCTTCAGAAATATCTCCAGATTTTCCTCCGGAGATTCCTTTGCATAATTTCTCCAAGGATTATTTTGAAAAAAAAAACTTCCACAGATTTATCGATCATTCCTTCGTGGACTCTTGCTGAAATCCATCCTAGGATTCATTAAAAAATGTTCCACAAATTCCTAAAAAAAATCTCCCAGGAATACTAAAATATTTTTTTCAGGGACTCCTTTGCAAACTCGTAGATTTACTTGGAAAAATCATCCAGGAAACTCTAAACAAATTCAGTCAGCAATTCTTTCACATAATATTCTAGGGATTGCTTTGGAAATTGTGCAAGAGAGTATTATGAAAATTCCCAAGATTTCATCAAATTCCTTTAGATATTACTTCCAAGACATTTCTGTACCAGCAATTGCTCCAAAGATTTCTTAAGAAAGTCTTAAAAAATTCTCCAAGAATTTCTTCATAAATTTTCCTACAGAGTCTTGCAGAGATTCTCATTTTTATTATGGGGTTTCTCTAGGTTTTTTTTTTAGTTTCTCAAAAGGTTTTGTTAGATTTTCCATCAAGGGTTACGAGGTGTTTCTTCAAGTATTCCTCCTGGAATTTCTTCCGAAAATTCATCTATGGATTCTTAAAATATTCCTGTTTTTTCAGATTTTTTTTCATGAATTCATTTAGAATTTTTTGGTTTTTTTTATTCCTTCTTCTTTCTCAAATTTCCTCAACGGTGTTTTCGGAAATATCTTAAGAGACTTCTTCAAGTTTCCATGAATTACTTCAGGGATCTCTTCCAGATTTTTTTTTCCCAAGATTTCTTCAGAGATTTTTTCCAGAATTCCTCCAGGAATACCTCTTGGGACTCCTTAATTGATTCTATCTACGTCACTTTAAGCGATTTCTCCCGGGATTCCCTTTGAAATTCTTCCCGGCATTGCTTCTGTTAATTTTTGCGAACATTTTCCCGGGATTTTTGTTCTGGGGTTCAGGGGTACTTCCCGAGATTTTTATAGGGATTCATCTCGGGATTCTTCCAGAGATTCATGCCACAATTCTTCTGATTTTCGTTCGAGATTCTTCCATCATTATAAAAGGGAATCCCTTCGGGTTTTGCCCCAAGTTCCCTTCATTGATTCCTTCCAAAATTCTTCCAGGAATTTCTCCCGGCAATCCTTCAGGAAATTCCTTCGGGATCCCGCTAGGATTTTTGCAGGGATTCCTTCATTGATTGCTCCCGGGAATCCTCCAAGGATTCAAGACTCAAGATTTATTCTTTGTGAAATTGTTTAAAACTCCTACGATTCCTCAGGAAATCATTCTGGGATGCTTCAAAGATTTCTTCATGATTGTTTCAGGGATATTTTCTGAGATTTTTTTTAAAGGTTCTCTAGGATTCATTCAGGGATTGCTTACGGGATTATTTCAAGGGATCCCTTCATTTACCCTTAAAGGGTGCGATCAACTTTTTTTTCATAGTTTTACTTGCTCATATTTTTTACCTAGTGGGTGGATTTTTAAAATCGCAGTGGGGGATTAGTTGTGCTATCATAAGCATATATGGAGATTATGTTATGATTGAACGTTTGGGAGATACATATAGCTGCGAATGTGGTGTACTACACCTCTTGTTTTTCACTCGATTTCGAGTGATATTTCTATGGAAATGTGATATATTTTATTAAAAATTGCTTAAAACTCCTTGTTTGGGTTGTAGCTGTTACGTAGAAATGATTTATGTCCTTTTACAGCTGTAACATACACCTCCAGGATATCCAAAACATCCAGAAGTTGTGATTTATCCCTTTTGATTCATATTTGTACACACTCAGTTGAGCTCGGCTAGTTTTCATTCTTTTGCCGAGATTCGCACAGCCGAGCGCTCGGCTATCGCAATTTAACCCTTAAAGGCGCACGACAATAAAAAACTGATTTAAAAAATAAATTAATAATTAATAATAAAAGTGAATTTCAATTATTTTGGAGCGTTTTTAGGTATGTTGTTTTAAAACAACATTGCGCTTTTAAGGGTTAACTGAGACATCAGCAAAAACTCAAGTTTATTTCTACCAGCACCCACGGGTACCGCTAGCATCATACATTAAACGTCAAACGTTTAGCCGAGATTTCAGCAAATGAACTTTAACCGAGATTTGCACAGCCGATCTCGGCATTCTGTTTTAAGTGTGTACTGCAAGTAATATGAGACAAATTTACCGATGATCAGGGATATCTAACAAATTTTAACCATCCATCTCATTTTCAGAATAGTTCAGATGATCCAGGAAGCAGGAATGAAAATTTCATTCCATTCGGTTCATTGAATCCGGAGATACAACAGCTCAAAGTAGGCTATCGGATAATTATACCTTTTTTTCTAGAATCTTTTCTAGATATTTTTGATTGCACTTTTCAAAAAATTACACCTATTTGACCGTTTTTTGAAAAGTGTAAATTTTGCCTCTCCCGATCATTTTGTGTATCCCCTATATATCTAATTTTAGTGAACGACTACATTTTTCCAATCGGGCAAAACATTTTACACTTCGGTGAGTTTATCTTATAACTAGTAGGAGGAGGTATCAGCGGTTGGGGGACGGCACGGCAGGCTTCCCATATTGTGATATTTTTAGCCAAATTCATACTCGGCTTGGCGGACCAACAACGGCGTCATGTGCGCTTTTTGTGTTTATTTCTCGACTCAAACCACATCCATATAGCAGCAGCGGGTTGTTAATACCATCCACGTTGTTGCAGCTAGGTAGGTAACAGCCGAGTCCGAGTTCAGCTGGGTAGCTTATCTACGGAACAGCGGAGAACACCTATCTTTCTAAACCACCTGAAACACGAGTATAGTAGCAAACAAACGAAGACGGGGTGCGTGACTGTAGGCACTGTTGGCATTGGTTCTTTTCCTTAAACCCTTTGTTATTGTTAGTTGATGGCTTGGGTTGACGAGCCAGGCGAGTGTCAGAGGAAAAAAACCGTTGTAAACAGAAAAGCAGTGACTTTTCTGGGGCGATACCATTCACATTTGGTGTTTTTTTTTTGCGTCTGTGGGATATTACATTTCCCAGAATGTATTGAATGTGAACAGGGGCTGTCCATAAACCACGTGGTCATGAGGGGGGGGTTCGGCCAATGACCATTTTGTATGGACGAAAAAAAATATTTGTATGGACTTATGACCACGCGGGGGGGGGGGGGGGGGGTGAGAAGTCCCAAAAAAATGACCACGTGGTTTATGGACAGCCCCACATCAGATTGAATGTTACAAGATAGCACATTACCGAACATATTGGTGAGCTCGTTCCAAAATATTATTGTTTTACATTTGGATAGGGTATTGGTTCTCTTATTAAGCATGTGGCTCCCATTTTCATCCCACGAAAAACAAAGGATTGAAGCGCTGTTTGTTTTGTTTCTTATTTTTGTATTTTTGTTAGTAGTGAGCACCCATGAAAACAAAAAGAACGGAGTCAATCGGTGTTGTAATCGCTTGTTTTCGAATAGGATGAAAATGGGAGCATGAGATTACTGATGGCACACATACCCTATCTACCTGACAAAAAGTTTCGATTATCGGAGAGATGAGCTCTTTCTATGCTATCATTTTATTTTAGAATCCACACCAAAAAAAAAAAATAAATTGGTTGTAGGTCATGATTTTCACATCCCAAACTTACCAACAAGTACCGAATTACCAAATTTTAAAAACGATCCGATGCCGATATGTTTTACAATTGACAACTATGGGTCTTTCCCATGGCCAGCCTTCCATTTTTTTTCTTCTGCGCCAATCATGGCTACGAAACGCCTCACATGTTGAATAATTTGCCCCACAACGCTCGTAGATTCGTAAATAAATTTTCTAATTATAAAATTACACGCCAAATCGGTGCAGACAAAAAGCCAGACAGCAAAAATGCTCAAAACAATAACAACACCACGGATGAACGCGAAACGATCAGCAAGGGGGGGGGGGGACGGCTAGAGTAGGCAAATTGGTCCGAAAGAAGATTAGACGGGGGTAAAAAAAAATCGCACCCGTAAGCTCAATTATAACGAAAATAATGTTTCTCATCATCAAGTAGCCAACGAGCTGCTGCTCGTAAAATACACCGCTTCGACTGTGAAAATCTCAAAATCGAAGACCGACGAAACTGTAAAGCACCGCCGCCACACTTGGTCGCCTGCTCGGCAAATTGACGTTGACGTTCAAGACGGAGGTGACGAAGTGTGTATAATTATCGAAGGCCTTCGTGGCGGTCGTGGTTTCGATCACAGTGTGTGTCCCTGTTATACACGGAGGGACGTTTGTTTGTTTGATATTACTTGATTTTAATCGTAATTTAGTAGGTAGGGGAACAGAGCCCAAAATGCCAAGATGGGGTAAAATAGCCCAACTCATAAAATCATTCCTGAATCGGACTTGATCATAACTATAGGTGAATGGTGTCAAGATATGTTTGCATCGAACATTATTTTAGAAGCTAGGCCACCAAACCCACGAAAAATCTTTTGATTTCCCAATGAAAATTGGCAACTTCCGGTTTTTCGTGCTTGAAATTAAGGATTACTGGTGATTTTATTACCAGCCAAGTGTTTCCAATAAGATTGAGGCACATATGGAGACGCATGGTTTTTTATGTCTACGCTTTCCATGTTAGGGGTCATTCAAATATTACGATAATCGTTTTGCGGGGAGGGAGGTAACACTTCATTTATTGAGTTTACGAAAAAAACGGGACAGAGGGGGGAAAAGGAGTCGGAAATGCCCGAAAATTGATGGACGTAATTCTTGAATGTTTTCATGAAGTGGCATCTTACCCCATGGCAGATAGTCGTTTTGCACCACTTCCGTTTTACGAATCAGTTTTTAAAATCGCTAAAAATCAATGAAAATGCAATAGTTTAGTGAAAAGTTTTGCTGAAGTATCGAGCAAATATTGTCTAGTTGGAGTCTGTTTTGGTTCGTCGTTGCATCGCGTCGTCGTCCTGCGTGCGTGCTCGTCTTCGTACGGGGCGGTTAAGTGTGTTTTTGGAGGCAAAGTGGAAGTGCCTCTTTTTTCATTCGGATCGGCCGCGTCGTCGTCGACAATTTGAATGTGCACATCGTCGTACCCGTGTGTTGTTGTAGCGGTTCAGTGTGATTTCGAGGCCAGTTTGTGGAAGATGCAGAAGCACATACGCACTGGACACTTCGAAGGATGTTTATTGGTGAGCTCTTTCCATTTTATCACAATAATTAATGCTATAGGATGTATAAAATTCTACATTGGGTTTTGTGTATTTATCTAACAAATATTGAAAAGTTCGTCACGTCATGTGTCGGCGCTAGTTCCAAATGCACATTTAATTGGTAATAAATATTTTTCTTCCATTTTTTGCATGTACACAAAAATTTGAATGGTTCGTCATCTTCGGTGTCGACATTTGTAATATTTTAGCCCAAATGAATAAATGTTTTGACTCAAATAAACGTTGCATGAATTTCTGGAAAAAAGAGAGGGTCGGTAAAAGATAGACGACGGCGAACCATGCGGTAAGATCTTTCTGATTGATTTATCCCGTGTTATTTTGTTAATACTTGTGAATCGATCGCGTTCAGCATTTTCTCGCGCGGAAACGCAAACTACAGATGCGTCGGTGTTTAGCATTGTGTACTCCTTAGTTGCGAATGAATAACTTATGTAGGGTGAGTTGTGCCTCAACAATAGATCGCGTTCGTCGTCCAAGGTTTAGAAGGGTATTTCTTCGCGAGCGCATTATTAATCGCGAATCAAAACATTACATTCGTTTATCACGTCGAAATCCTCAACACATCTCCATTTCCCCTGTCCAAACTCCTAGTGATTTCTCGTAGTAACGCAGAGAATTCCTCGGTTATTGGCCTAAGCGAGAATCACGTCATCATTTCCTTCCCTATCCTCAATTGACCTGCATTCGGACGCGGCCGGCGCTGGTATTGCTTATTGAAAAGTATTGGGATTGCAGCATTTACACAATGAAGAGAAAGCTAATCCCAAGCATCATCTGTTGGTTCTTTGTGTAAATGCAGTTGTCCTTGCAATAACAGAGGAGCAACCGCGGGCGGTCAATCATGCTCATGCTCAATCATGCTCATGCTCATGCTCAGTATCGAGCAAATATTGTCTAGTTGCTGTTACCACTTTGAAAGCCTAACAAATGAGGCTAATTATCATTGAAAACGATGAAAGTTTGAAAAATGGCATCTTACCCCACTTGACCCTACTAGTTCAACCATTTTATGGGTAGATTCAACAGCAATACAGTATCGTAAAAACAACCGTAGATATGATTGTTCCAAACATAAAATGCTGTTAAAACCTCTGCACACAGTAATGGAGGTTTTATCGTGGTTTTTAAGCGGTTTGAATAATTTTGATCACACTATGACTATGACTATGATAAACCCCGAAATATTTTTACCAATAACTCTAAATTAATGGTATAAGGCATTTTATGAGACGTTTCAAATCAGCTGTTTTTTGAATGTTTACCAGTTTTGAAGTCCAACCGGTGGGCCCATTTATTTACATTTTCGCTAGCATAACATGTGATACGGGCCCATTCAATAAACAGGGTTCATTTATCTGCAAAAATGCGTCAATCCGCCCACTATAATTAATATCCGTAGACCGTGGGGATGTTGATGTGACATCATACAGCTCGAGGGATTCTTACATGCCGCTTTAGAAACCGAAACATTTCTGCCAGCAAAAAATCTGATTAGCGCTCACCACATGTTATGCTACTTTTCGCGAAAACAAAAACATCAAATGTAAACAATAACAATGAGCGGCCCACCGGTAGAACGTCTCGTAAAATAGCTTATTGTTTGATTTTCGAAATCTACCTAAAATAAGTATGAAATACATTTTAAAAAAGATACGGACACCGGCTTCAGCCAGAGGGTGTACAGACTGAACGAAACTTAACACTAGACAACGGACACACAGATCATGCAACAATCGATACGGAGAAGAAACTATTCTCACGAAAAGTTTCATCGCCGGAGCGGGAATCGAAGACTCACTCCACAGCATGGTGCCATTCGAAGCTTGGTGACCCTAACCGCACGGCTACAAGGCTCCACAACCTAAACCTCATTACGCAATAATCTTGGTTTTAGCATGGTTTGAAAACAGTTTTAAACTCAAATTTTGGTCACAATGGCCATGATAAAACCTAAAATATTGACAATAACTCAAAATCATAATGGTTGTTGCAGAACAAATATTGAATACAGTTTGAACCTCTTCACACCAGAATCTTGGTTTTATCATGGTTTTAAACCGGTCATAAACTCAACTTATGATTCAATGGCCACGATAAAACCTAAAATTTTGTAATCACTCTACAGAATGATTTTTCCAATCTACCTAGCATTTTTCCTCAGTGTACCTGTAGTCTGTCACTCGTCGACAAATAATACACGAAATCGCTTACAACGGTTTTGCCCTCGCCAGCCAAGAACTGTGGTGTGCCATGTGTGTACTCTTGCTCTGTGGCACGCGATGGTGTGTGAAGGACAGGGTCACCTAAGTAAACGAACGCGAGCGAACCCATGCAGCCAGCAGCGGTGGCTATTGACGGACGACGACAACGGGCGAGTAGAGTAGGTAATGGTTGGTTGGACTGGGTTGAAATGCTGACGCTTGTTCGTTGGTCGACGAGTGCTGTACGTACCAACAACGTATTGACTTGATGCCATGGTGGAAAGGGGCATGGATGTCCGCTGGCAGTGTAAATAAGAGTTTTGTTTTCTTCGAAGTGTCACGTTGGATCGATTGATTTATTACGGTTTCGTGGCATCGAGTTGGCATTGTTGCAATAGAGATATTGCCAAGTTGGTTACGGATCGTACGGATAAAGAACTGTCTTCTACACTGAGAAAAGTACACTAAAATAATGTTCGTATTTGTACAAATTTATTTTACATAAAGCTTTACCAGATCGTTGAAGTTCATTTGCGTTTCAAATGTATGATGTTTCTTGATCGACGTTGGTACTTTTTCATTGGGATCAGAGAACCATAGCTCGCTCGCCTTCACTGCCTAATAAAGAGTCAATGAACTCTGCATTGCTTTTTAGATCTTTATGATATGTAGGGTAGAAATCTTCTTCGTCATATGCGCTAATTCCCGTCTCATCAGACGGCAAATAGGCAATAATTACAGATATTTCAACTTCCTTTACCAATAGCTCTTCAGATGGAAGCAACAGGATGTAGACTATCAATAACCAGCCCCTATAGCACTGGGAATCGAATAATTACGCAAAATTTTACGTTTCAATTTGACTCCACTTACAAATTAATGAAGGCAACCGCAGCAAAGCAGCAGCTAGCCGAATTGTACTTCATCACCGTTCAATTGTCACTTCGCCAAAGTCACTTGTTGAACCACCCTTCAATCCACACCCTACAAAAACTCTGTGGCACTTCGATGTTAGATTTCTCTACCTTAGAATGCAGCAAAAGCTGTTCAATCCATTTATTGCCTTTTCCCGTCCATTAAAGGTTTGCTTATATTTATCATCTCCCGCACCATTGCCCCAACGTAATACACAGTCAATTTGCTACACGTTTACTCTGAAGCCGCACAAGTGCTCAAAACAAATATTACATGCATACGAGTGCACTTTGGCAGCACAAAGATGGGTGCCGAAGTGATTTCATGTTTGATTTTGCCGGAAGTTCGGCACTGTGCCGAGAATTGGCGCTGGACAAGGTGCAGTAAACTCGTTCAAAATCAACTTTCCGGCAGAAATTCTTCACAACAATCACTGTTAACAACAAGTGCACGCAATAAGGTATTTGATTCATATGGAAGAAATGGGCGAAAACGGTCGTTTCGTTTTGAATTTAGGTAATGCACAATTTTGTTAACCTGTGTTGCCGGAAATGGGTTCAAAACCCCTACTTTGATCACATGATTAGATTTGGATTGCGAAGAATTTGACCGTCTTTTCGAATATACACCTACGACCAAATCATAATTTTTAACCATCCCATGTACCATAGTGTCACGTGGAAGGTGTGTCGAGAATTGAATTCAGATTTTGCCTAAAATAGACATGTAAACTGGATGGAAACAGAATTCGAGGGACAATTATTCAATCTTAATATTGTGAGTTGTTTTTGTAAATTGTAGTTCTTTTACAATATTTTTTACATAATATGGAACCTAATTTTTAAATTAGTACCTACTTGATACCTTGTTGGCTACAAAGTAGCTTTACTGCAACGCCGAGCGTATAGTGGAGCATCCAGGGTGGCCACCCAGTCGGGAATTTCGGGAAAACCGGGAAAAGCTCGGGAATTCGAAACCACCGGGAAAAAGTCGGGAAAACCTCGGGAATTGTTGCTAGCCATCGGGAATTTCCAAAATTCTAAAATTTGTGTAGTCCCCAGAAGCATAAGTACGAGAATCTGTGGGAAATGCAGTCAACAACTGTTGAACTATATAACATAGTAGGTGAACTGGCGTAAAAACCATTCTTGAAAATTAACAACAAGATACGTCGAGTCATGACAATTTATGTTAATCATAGTGATGTTACCTAACATCACAATTTGAACAATTTCAAAGATATTCTAAAGAATATTCTGGTGAAAAGACTGGTTGAGATACATTTAAATATTTATAGATTCATATGTCACTTATGCATTTCAGGATGTACATGCAGTGTTTGGACGAAAAAGTGATCAGTGAACCACTCGGCAGTTTTTCTTCCCTTCTGTTGGTTCTGTTTCAATTACCAAGCAGTGTATGTTCTCTCGTCGAGTCGCATGGTTCACGAAGGAACACAAAGAGGATACTCCGATATAAACAAGCTGCGGCGATGAGCGGGCATCGCTAAGTGTAACACTTACCGATGATCGCTCATCGTTGGCTTGGGGCAACTGTGAATAATCGTTATTTTCATCAGTATTTAATACGTTTTCGCTTTAAAAACGTGAAATACTATTTAATTTAACTGTATTCATGACGTTGCAGGTTGTGTAGTCACAATAAAAAAAGAATTATGGCAATAAAATATTCTTACCGAATGCATCGCTTCCATTAGCGTCATCGAGCATCTTCTCTCTTGATTGCGCTCTCGTATCGAACCGGGCAAGAGAATGAACAGCATTTCGGGGAGCGTTCCCGATCATGTTGGTTCATGAAATGTTACATTCGCGAATGTATCACTTGCTGAGCATGGACCATTCAGTGGTTCGCGATAAAAATCCACACACTGTGTACATGCTTCTGAAAACATCAAGCGTTCAATAAAAGTTTTATAAAACATAACAAAAATTAAAACTTCTTTCTAAAAAAATATCCTTGTACAATCTCTAGGAGAATATTTGATATAGCCTTTGTCCTTTGAGCGAAAAGTCTTTGAGAAATTTGGATAGGATGCTGATAAAATTTTGAATGAATAAATGAATTGCCCCAAGAATAAATTAAAATTAAAAATTATGAAATTGTGGATGAGTAATTCTGGTGAAAACATTTTTACAATTTAAGAATAGTTAGGTAGTGAAAAACAATTGAAAGAATATTTGAAGGGATTTTTAGTATCTGATGGAATTTCTCAAAGCACGCCTATTGTAGCTCATAAAAATATTTCTAATATTTTGTTTGAAAGATTTCTGTTGTTTTCCATGAAGTTCTTGGATGTACTCATTTATTGAACTTGTGAATAAAAATGTTCGGAGAAAACTGGAGTAAGGTATCGGGAATATCCCTTTTTGGCGAAGCTTTAGCAGAAGTCCCTGGCAAAACTCCTGGTTCAGCAAATTCTCGAGAATTTTGAGTATTCGTAGTTTCTAGTTAAACTACCAATTGAAATTCTCGCGGGAGTTCCAGTGAGTATTCCAAAGCATCTGGAGCAATATAGTTGTATGATTTATGGAAATAAATAATTCCCAAATAATGAATCTGCCTCTACAATTTGGGGGAAATACTTTCTCAAAAATTAATCTTTCAGGAATTCCTGGAGAAATTCTTGACATATCTGAAAATGTGATCAGAAATTAAATCTCTGAAAGCTTCATATTGCTATCGCTGATGAAATAACTAAATGCTAGACGAGTATCAGACAAAATCTAAGATTTCTTTGATCTCTCAAATTTCTCCTAGAATTTACGATTCCAGCATAAGTAACCTGCCTGACTTTCTGCAGTAGCCATCTACGGTACCATAAGGTTCGCCACTGGTTTTCTATAAAATATCTTGAAAATGACCATCAAAAATACTACACTGAAGATTTCCCTAGAAATCGTTTCCAAAATTCTTTCACGAGTAATCTTTTCAGATATTCCACCAGATGTTTACCCAGTATTTTTTTTCTGGGCATTCTGTTATTGCCTATTACCAAACTTACCAAGAGTTTTCAGAAGAGTTTGGGAATATTGCTAAGAAATCCACTAATAGGAAGTTCGTAAATCCTATAATCATACTGAGAATTTCGACCCCCTCATGATTATCTTTTTTTTATTTTTATTTGCTTAAACAACTGCATAATTTGTACTAGTTGATCATCTATGAATTTAAGGAATGTTTAATGAAGATGTCGTAATTTCAATGCCCATCATTGGATACGAGACAAACAACACATAACTTATTTTCAAGTTCATATGAATACTATGTTAAATCCAAGGGTTTGATAATATTCAATATTAATTCTCTTAAATTTCTCTTAGTAAGTTACGTTTTTTTGTTACCGGGGCCCGTGGCGCAGTGGCTACACGTTCGCTTCATAAGCGGATGGTCATGGGTTCGATCCCAGCCCCGGCACTTCGTCAGTTGCTCTTCCCCCCGAGAGCGGCTGGAACCTGACCCTCTTCTAAGCTCTCATAGCTCAAACGGACCCGGATAATTGGATATCGGCGAACGGCAACCCATAATGGACGACCCCCAATCGGACTGGATCAGGAACAACAGCCACCATCATTTTATCATCGTGTTCATCATTCTACCAAGGACAGGGTAGGAAAGTGAAAGCTGCACAAAGGCAAACCAGTAGTAGAATAAGAATATAATAGAATACATTTAGGCGCTGTACAAATGTAAGTGCAACCGCCAATTGAAATCGCTCACGTAGTGCCCTAGTGGACAAAAAGAGCTGTAAAAATAGGTTAAGAGGTTAAAAAAAAAGTAACATCTAATTTTCCCTGTAAATCATTCTATTTTAGAATCGGGAAAATTTTCAAAAACCCATCGGGAAAACCGGGAAAAACTCGGGAATTTTATTTTCCGCTCTGAGTGGCCACCCTGAGCATCATCTTCGCCGGTCTTGGGTGATGTTCCTTCAGTTTCCCCAAACGTGTAGAGATCGCAGATCTTCTTCAAACCGCGTTATTTAAGAAGAAACTTCGTAAGTCACGGTAGATGTAGACCTGACTATGCCACGCGAGTTTTTGAAAAAAAAACGCGGATTCTTTTACGACGGTTTTTGAAATAACGCGTTTTTTTTACGACGGTTTTTGAAATAACGCGTTTTTTAGGACGGATCACGTAAAAAACCCGCGTAAAAACATCAGTGTATTCGCATCTCTGTACACTTGGTACACGCACAAAAATAAATTGTAAACACAATTGAATTCTAGTTCAAATCAACCGATTTTTCACTTTACTTTAGCGATGAACTGATTTCTAGTTTAAACTGAACTGTTCTATTGTTCAATAATACAAATATTTTCATTTGTCAAATTTTTTGACAGTTTGTTAGAACAAACAGAGTTTTGGTAGTTTTAACATAAAATAACGGATTGTTTTGAGCGACTTCACTTTTGCCACTATAACAAAGCCGGAATGTGATTGTGTTGGTGATGGCAGCTGCAGCGGCAGCTCCGAAATCTATTTTTAGACGCTCGGCGAGCGGATGGAAAGGACACCAAATAAAATAAGCAAAAAGACGAAACCGGCCAACTTTTTGTGTATGCTGTTTTGAGTACCTGCGCGTTATCCATCACGGCCTAAACTGCACTTGGAAGTTAGAGTGATGGATTTGCTACACTTTCTACGCGCTGAGATGAATCAGTCTCGGGCTGAAAATCTCATAAATAAGACATAAAAAAACTTTCCACGTTGTAGCGATGCTGGGTAAGAATTTTAAAGATGTGTGAGATCTGTACGCATTTTGTTAAAACAAATGAAGTTTTTAACGTAATATGGAATGATGGCAATTGGTTGTTTTGATCGATAAACTCTGAGTAAGAACAAATAAATATGGCTTTGGAATAAGTAAATGCTGCGTTTGAAAATCAACCATGCGTTTTATTGTTTTAAACAAGCTTCATTTTTCTGAGCTTGATTGACCGCCCGCAGTTGCTACTCCAGTATCGCCAGATCAGCTCACACAAGGAACCAATGAGATAGTTGCTTGAAACTAACAGGCATCTTCGGTGTGTGAGCGTTGGTGGTCTTGTATTTTTAGGCGACAATGGCGCCTGCTGCGTCAGGTTGCAGGTCAATGGGGAAGGGGAGGGAAGTGATGATTGCAATCGCTTGCCCACATCAGGCCGTTGAATCCTCTGCGCCTGCACAAGGTCATGCGGATGTTGGCGTGTTGGTGGGAAATGTTTATTTTTGGCACATGGATCATGCATTAGTGCAAGGATGCCAGGCATAAAGCGATAGATTGTGTGAAGATTACTGTGAAGCGGCACAGTCCGCTTGGTTGCATAACTTGTAGGCGTTATATGATAGATTGACACTGTGTTGTGATGAAAGTTGGAAGGAAGGGAAACGGCTTTTTTCAATTCGTTTTTGGTTCTAGCGATCGCTACGAACATACGAATATACATAAGATGTATATGTAGGAGAGAGTGAGGGTGAGAGAGAAAGTAGATTGAAAGATACAAAGTAGGAGGAAAGGGACGAGCCAGGGATTGAACCCAGGACCTTCTGCATATGAATCAGAAGCGGTAGCCACTAGACCACCAAGCTCGTCTTAAACAAGCTTCATTTTTCTGCGTGTAAAACTCGTGATTCATGCGTTTGCGCCACACTCCCTTTTCTTATTTCCCACCGAGAATTGTCCGCAGCACTTTGCGCTCAAAAAACTCCGAAAGCTTTTCGGTCTATCTCCTTTAACGTTCACGCCTCGTGATCGTACAGGGCAACCGGAAGAATCAGCATCTTATATAGAGCGAGTTTCGTTTGCGATGCCAAGTTACGGGACCTAAGCTGGTTACGCAATCCGTAAAAGGCTTTATTCGCAGCTGAAATACTCCTTTTCACTTCACGGTAAACGTCATTGTCACATGTCACAAGTGTTCCAAGATGAATTCTTCAACAACGTCAAACACATCCCCATTAAGCACTACCTCAGCCCTAACACCACTAGGCCTGCCTCTGTCTCTACCCGCTATCATGTACTTCGTCTAGGAAAAGTTGATCGTCAAGCATATCCTCGTTGTCTCTCTCTCTTCAAGAAACCATAAGCTTCCTCCACTGCCCTACGTTGCGCGTATCTGCTTATTTAGTTTCGCCAGGAAACCATGTTCTGACATTATCTTTTCACTGAGTCGTACGCTGCTTTTACATCAATGAACATCTTCGAATGAGTGTAATCAGTTTCGTACCTTTTAATTCCGCCCTATTTGCTCATCCTTTGACAGATACGCGTATTTCGACTACCACTTGTAATCTTCCTCAGTGTCAGTTATCCACTCTGTGACATTGAGGAAGACTACAAGTGGTAGTCGAAATATGCGTATCTGTCAAAGGATAAGCAAATAGGGCGGAATTAAAAGGTACGAAACTGATTACACTCATTCGAAGAGGGTATACTGCTTAGAGGGTTCGTAAAGTCGGTACAAGATCAATTAACAGATTGAGGGTCTGCAAGTATACCCGAAATATATCTAGGATCATCCGCAGATTAAACATTTGATCCGTCGTTGATCGGCCCTGGCGAAAACCAGCCTGGTATTCGTCGACGAAGGACTCCTCAAGAGGTTGTTGAGCAGGACACACGACAGTATCGTATATGCCGAATTTGAAAGGGTAATCCCTATGTAGTTGGCGCACTCTAGTATGTGCCCTTGCCCTTTTTAGTAGATTGAGCATATGAGGCCATCTAACCATCTGGTAGGCAATTCTTCATCTCCCCAAATCTTTTCAAAAATCTGGTGGATTGATTGATGTAGCTGCTCGCTTCCGTGCTTAAGAAGTTCGACCAGAATCTCGCCCTTCCCAGCAACCATGCTGTTTTTCAGCTCCTTAGGGCCCTCATCCAGTGTTGTGGATCCACTGCTTGATCCATTATGGCAATCCAATCCTGTTCCTGGGTGCTCCTTCACTGCTACCATTCAACAAATCTTCGAAGTGTTCCTTCCGCCTGGCTACCACCAATGTTTTGTCTGCCAGCAAATTTCCTTTCCGATTAAAGCACATGGCGGGCACTGGTGCAGTCTTCTTCCGCGGACAGTTGCATAAAACCTCCGCATATCGTTCCTATCCATACTGTCCTGTGCTTCAACAATCACACTCTCTTCATGCTGTCTTTTTTTGCTGCGGTGGATTCGTTCCTCTGCTGCTCATGCCACCCTGTATCGCCTGTATCGGCCACTAGCACTCGACTTCTGGCTGTATTCTTTTCGTTAGTCACTCGTTGACACTCCTCGTCGAACCAATCATTCCGTTGGCGTCGCTGAGCGGTACCTATCACCTCTTGCGCTTTATGGATAAACCCCCATAATCTGTTGACATCTCCAAATCCGTTGGTCTCCTCTATGCTCTTTCAGCTTCTGATGGTACTCTGTAGCAACCCCTTCGACTGACCAGCGTTGGAAATTAGTAGTTGATACCAAATTGGCCATGATGCGTTAGGCGAGCTGCAAGAATAAATTCTATCATTATTGGTCGGTGTTAAGATAGACGGGAATTAGATGAAAACCCTACTTTATATTATCCACATAGTGCACACGTAGTGCAGAGTAATGAATCTATAAGATTCCTGGTCACTATGAGGCTAGTACTGTAGTTAACCACAACCATTTGGAGCCTTTAAGCTCAGTGCATTTCTTGTGAATCATCCCAAGTATCATTTGGATGTTGTTTTGACCAGTTAGTTCTGTAGGGGGTTTTAAAACCGTCATAACACCAAAACTTTTTATTGTTTTATGATGGTTCAAATAACCTCTTCTAGTCTATTTGGATAAAACATGTTACATGGGACTTCATTCTATATTTACGTTTATGTTCACGTCAAATTCTAACGTCCTAGTCTATTGTGTAGATCAACTAGAATTCTTCTGACCTTGATCTTCAAAGATGGTTGCGTTTCTGTTTCAGTGCTTTTTGTGCGCCGATTTTTTGGGAGCATGTCTTTATACCATATTGATACCCACATTATTGAGGTTAGGATAAAGTGTTCATGGCCAACCAGAAAATCGTGAGTTGTTTTGAAAGTCAGTCGTTGTAGTGGCCATGTTGGGATTTTAACTAGCTTATCCTTAATAAAGTTAAGAATTCTCGAAGATGCACATTGAGAACGGTAAGCTACTCTCATGTTCCATTTGTTGGTTATGACACGAATGCCACAATAATGGTAAAGTGTCGTTAATAAATAGTAATAATAATAATAATTTGTTGGTTCCTTGGGCAATTTTGACTGTTCTGCTCAATCACGGATTAGCAACTACGAACTGTGCGCCGTACGGTCATGCTCATGCTTTACATTTTTTTTTATGGATTTATCGATAAATTCAGAATCAACTTGTTGATCATCGGATAGTTCTTGATGTTATGATCAACTTTGCCGATGACAATGTTTTCTATGTAGCCTGAGTCTCTTGAAACCGAAGTTAAATTTATCAGACTCACTAGTGCCATCTAGCAGAGAAACTTAGAATCGACTAGTTAACAATAGGATTTGCCGAAAAGTACGCACTCGACCCAAGAAAGGTTTCAACTTGTACTAGGTACACTACGAATTGCAAAACCACGCTTGTTGTTCACATCCCGAGGGTGATGCTAGTGGCAATGGCTGTTGACGCGCCTGTTAGGATAGGTGGTATCATGTTCACTAGAGCCATCTTTTGGAGCAAATATGTTCTAAATCACTATTACAAGCAGTGTGCGCAAAATATGACACCGCAAGCGAAAAATAGGCAACAAAGAAGGCACGGCAACAACGCTTTGTTTTTTCGTTAGCAGATAATGACAAAATCGCTCCCGAGTTTGTTCACAACAAAAACGGTAGGAATATTTGTCTTGTTCTATTCACATCGTGATTTTCGCATTTTCATCCAAATGCTCATGAATTCGATGATGTGGGGGGAAAATTTCAGCCGAAACGCCGAAATATCGGCACACGCACGGCAAGCGATATTTGTTTTATTGCTCTTATCGCTTGACATGCGTTTGTTGCGGAGCGCCTTTGTTACCGACATGCACCGCTTAGGACAAAGCGTTTGTTTTTCGGCGTGATCCGTTTTTCGTACCCTGATTACAAGTTTTATTTTGTGTTAAATGTACTATTTTAACTTGTAAGCATTTGTCCAAGTTTAATGCACATTTATTGTGCTCTGGAGTAATAGAGCACTATGAGATTTCAGCAATCTCATTTTGATGGCCTACTTTCAGGCCATTCCTTACAAAAATCAACTATCAGATATAATAATCGTCATACATGCAAATGTATCTCAAAATGATCTGACTTTGCTGAAGATATTGTCTATTCGGTTGGAATCAAGACATACATTCAATCAAAAATTAATTGCCATTTTCTTGGTCCACAAGTGTCGCAACTGTTTCGCATCTTGTGCGCCGTGTTGCTGACAACAACGGGAAGGATGCGCACTACTTTTGACATGATTCAAAAACGTCGCGAGTTGGGTCGCGTCGCGACTTAAGATTGTGCGACGTCCGGTTTGGTGGCGGCCCGACAATAAGTCTGCTGGAGCATGCTTCATGCTACCTTGAGAAGAAAATTTCTTTTATGCTCAACTGATTTTATTTGAAAGTTATGGATTTCACACAAAAGACGCGACGCGATACAAGACATAACACGTATGTATTGTTCTTATAATTGTCAAAGAAGATTAAAATTTCTTTTACGTCGACCGTATTCGGGCGTGATCTAGCCCATCTCCAGATCAATGTCCGACTGACTGTGTTGGTTTTCGTAAGTTGTTCGTACACGTCCAAAAAACGAAGAGATATTACTGTATTGTCAGGTCAACGTTCTTGTAAGAACGATAAGACATCGCGTCGCGTCTCGTGTGTGTCGTGAAGTTCTTACGTTAGCATAGGTAAACTATAAAAGTTAATAGTGTTATGGGTTTCAGTTTTGAGAGGAACAATTCAAAAAAAGATTCATAAGTTTTCATCCGACGTTTCAGTCACTTTTTTAGCCTTTCTGAAGGAATTACCTGTTTATCGACTGGAAATTATATGTTTTTGGAGGATTTGGCGCGACGTTTCGGCCTAATTTGAATAAGCCTTGAAAAAGCCCAAATAAATTAGGCTGAAACGTCGGGCAATGCCAATTTAACCGTTTGGTTTCCTAAGACTGAGAAAGCCAAATCATCCATCAAAAAGTAAATTATAGGTACCTATTTTACTTTTTGATGTGCTCTTTTACTAGGCTGCCTTTTCGCGTGAACAACGACAACAACTCGTTCCTACACCTTCACATCTGGTATCACTCGGAAAATAAACATTCTATTACACCAACGCTGTTTGAAATGTAATCAAACACAGTTTATTTTCAGAAAGAAGTATTTCAAAAATTTCCGAATACCTTCTCGTGTGCGTAAGTATGTATGCTCTGCGAATTTCGCCACTACCACAGGTGCTACATTCTACATGTGCTGTGCAGTGCACCCGATGGGTGGCGACCCCTAACGCCACCACCCGTGTGGCGTGTACATACATATTTCGCTGCCTCTCGAATGACGTCACGGCCGGCCGGCGGCGGCAAGTTCGCCGAATTGGAACTTTCCACGCCGTTGTTGATTGTCATTAAGAAAATGAATGCGCGAAAAATTCCAAAATTATGTTACCGCATGGCTTGCGCGGGCGCGCAATACCGCGCAACGCACGCGCGCCATCTCGGCGCAGTTCGTCGATCTGATGGGTGATGAATGGATGACGGACGGGCGGACAGCGAAACGACGACGGGGGATGATTGGTGCGTAAATTAAGGTGCGAATGCTCTCGTCATAGGTACATGCGCCAATGGAGCGACGGAAGGGGTTTAATCCGTTGTTCAATAGGCCCGATAACTCACCGGGACGTACGGATGGCTTCGTGATCGATGTTAATCGGATTTGATACGTTGATTGATATGTGAGACGCACTAGGCGGTGTGTGCCTGGCTGGCTGCACCGGCGGGTGATGATTGTTTGTGCAAATGTGAAAGATGGGAGCTCACTGCATGTGGTGTGGCGGCAAATATCAGGTTTCTACAGACGCGCGCAGCAACTGTCTGTCTGCACAAGCACAGTTAGTCGATGACTTGACGACTTTGGCAGAAGGTTATTTTTGAAGCAGCTTGATTGGAGTTAGTCCTTCGATTTGTGACGGATTTAGGATATTAGGGTTATTGAAGCTAGTCTGAAATTAAGATTGATTTATCAGCTGTCGGCGTTGATTTTTTAATTTCCTGGCCAACGTTTCGATCCAAAGTATGGCATCTTCTTCAGGGCTCCGATTGATTATCAATTAAAGATATAAAAAGCTCTTGTTGTTGGATAGGTCGTCATGAGAAATTGTGTAAGCCGATAACTGATCTCAGTGATGCCTATATCTTCAAAAGATTTATTTAATACGACTCATTTACTGCAATGGCAGCTCGTGTTCCACCAATTGAGCAAACAAACATCCCTCAACTATCAATCCTTTACACTACACCACCACGTCAGGTCAGAGGTTATCTCATACCGCGTTGTCTGCTCAGTCCATGTGTTCTCCGTACAACCTGCTCGGTGGGGTAACAAAGTCCATCTCATCAATCCGCCACCGTCCGTCATCGCTTCCTCAAACGCGCGCGTGATTGCACCGCGCCGAGAACCAATTTCACAAATCCAAACATAATTTGATTTCTAATTGGGGGTGCTGCTGCTGCAGCAGCAGCAGCAAGGGGGAAAGCGGACAACCGGCACCGTCAGCAATAGTCCGTCACACAGCCGGCTAAAATTTACTAAGAGTAAGCAGTTTTTTCGCTTGTGGCCGAAGGGCAGTGTTTCGCAGCTCTTCACCGGACCGGTCCTCGCTTTCAGGACCAGACGCAGAACGCAAACGGCTGTCGAGGAGAGTCGAGCTTTGTCAGCAAATCAAGGCCAACGGCGTTTGTCGTCCAGCAGCGTGGAGCGGGTACCGCCTCTGTATCTGCTGCAACATTGTCCGTCCATTACCTATGTTATTGTGCCAGCTACCGAACTCCGCCGCTCGCTTGTTCCCCTGAGGCACGTTCTGGACGGGGAGGATTTGAAAGGGCAACATTATAAAATAACACGACGAGCTTGCAAAAAAAAAAAAATAAACTGCATACTTCTGCAGAACATTTTTATCATGTCAGCAGCTCAAAGAAGAGCGCTCACGTCAGCACTTGGGGTTGGTATCAGCACACAAAGGAACACCCATCGGCCGTTGGCACAGTGGTTTGAAATGGGCGGAATTGAAGAATATAATACCTTGTTCAGTTAATCGATAGTACATTTGAAATTTTCTAGGATATATGCCCTCAGAGGAACATAGAGCGCTATCAGTTTCAACGTTTGCTACGTGTAGCGGAATTATTAATTGTCACAAGTGCTGAAGTTCCGTCGTCTGTCACCTAAAACGAATGAGTTCGTGGGAAGTTATCAAGCCGGCTTCATCGACGGCCGGTCGACAACGGACCAGATCTTCACCGTACGGCAAATCCTCCAGAAACGCCGTGAATACCAGGTCCCAACGCATCACCTGTTCATCGACTTCAAAGCGGCATACGACAGTATCGACCGCGCTGAGCTATGAAAAATCATGGACGAAAACGGCTTTCTTGGGAAGCTGACTAGACTGATTAAAGCAACGATGGACGGTGTGCAAAACTGCGTAAGGGTGAACTATCCAGTTTATTCGAACCTCGCCGAGGACTGCGACAAGGTGACGGACTCTCATGCCTACTCTGCAACATCGCTCTGGGAGGTGTGATGCGACGAGTCGGGCTCAACAGTCGGGGAACGATTTTCACAAAATCCGGTCAATTTGTGTGCTTTGCGGACGACATGGACATTATTGCCAGAACATTTGGAACGGTGGCAGAGCTGTACACCCGCCTGAAACGCGAAGCAGCAAAGGTCGGACTGGACTGGTGGTGAATACCTCAAAAACAGAGTACATGCTAGTAGGCGGAACCGAACACGGCCGGAGTAATGTTACGATAGACGGGGATACTTTCGAGGTGGTGGAGGAATTCGTCTACCTAGGATCCTTACTGACGGCTGACAACAACGTGAGCCGTGGAATTCAGAGGCGCATCATCAGCGGAAGTCGGGCCTACTACGGGCTCCAGAAGAAACTGCGATCGAAAAAGATTCACCCACGCATCAAATGTGTCATGTAAAAAACGTTAACAAGACCGGTGGTCCTCTACGGACACGAGACATGGACCATGCTGGAGGAGGACCTGCAAGCAGTGCTGAAAAATCCATTTCGTCATATCTAAATTGAATCACCTACAGTTCATTTTAGAACCTGAACCTGAGAATATGGTATATAAAAAACTTGTGCGGCTTGACCAGTTCTGCAAGAAAATCATGGAAAAACCGCTATTTTTCGAATATTTAAGGTAAATGTCACGGACTACCTTCGAAAAATGCAAATGATATTCACGTTGAATTTAGATATGACGAAATGAAATTTTCAGCACTGCCTGCAAGCACTCGGAGTTTTCGAGCGACGCGTGCTAAGGACGATCTTCGGCGGTGTGCAGGAGAACGGTGTGTGGCGGTGAAGGATGAACCACGAGCTCGCTGCACTTTACGGCGAACCCAGCATCCAGAAGGTGGCTATAGCCGGAAGGATACGGTGGGTAGGGTATGTTGCAAGAATGCCGGACAACAACCCTGCAAAGCTGGTGTTTGCTACTAATCCAGTTGGCACAAGGAGCCGTGGAGCGCAGAGAGCACAATGGGCGGACCAGGTGGAGCGTGACCTGTCCTAAATGTGATGTTTAACAAATGAATGTGTGCATGTAAGTGCTGAAGTTCTGAGCTTGAGAATATAGTTAGGAATTCCTGGCAAAGACTTCTAAGAAGATTAAGGGTCCTAGGTGGCTATGTAACATTGACAATAAAAGCTGAAGCGAGTCGAGGACTGCGTCCCAGAACAATTTGGAAGACCAAGCCTGGATATTCCTTAAGAGCATAACAATTCAATGCCATCATCGATTGATCAATCAAGGAGGTTCAGTGGACTTCAATTATAATGTTACACAAATGTAGACCTGAAGTTCTGAGTTCCATAGTAGTTAAGCTAAACTATTGAGGGCAACAAAGATATTCTGAAATGGCTCTTGAAATGTTGAAAACTTCTGTTGGAGCCGTAGATCTCAAGGACTCAAATCCATGACAGTTGCAGCGACCCAGTTTACCCCAAAAGTATGTACAACGCCTACAAGACATCGGAGAAAGTTCAGTGCACATGGCTATTTTTTTCACGTTACTGAGTGCAGGGGAATAACCACCATCATAAGCTAGGATGTAAAATTTTGATATCCAGAGTAGTTAAAATGAATATTGAAAAAATGTCTTGGAAAGGCTATAAGAATTCCAAGAGGATCATGGACCTTGTAACAATACAATTTAAAGCGGCAAATAATAGTTTCTTGTTGCGGCTGTAGATGTCAACCATTGTGCTCAAAGACCATTTGAAAGACGCCTCTGGTCCCAAGGTAGTTTGGTTGGCCCGTATTACAACAAATGGGCCTTCGATTGCCAGAAGGTTCAAAGATTTTAGTGGGGGATGTAACTGTAAAAAATGCTTCAACAGTTGTGCAGGTCACGAACTGTACTCCGTAAATGTTTGACCAATTCAGATTATCTCAAAAGTATTATCATTACCGATTTATGTATATTCAATGAGATTGAGCGTGGTTGGCCATGTAACATTATTTTCAGTAGAGCTTTTGTCTCAAGGGTAGATCTGAGGCTTTGAGGGCTAAGCTCTTAGGACAATTTGAACGACAGAGAGCCCCAAAAGCATTCTACAATGTCTTTTGATGTATGAGGTTTAGTTAGCATGGTTGATCATGTTGCGTTACTATTTGTAGAGGAAATAGCCAACGTTACCAGTGCAAATCCGATGTTCTGAGCTTCAAGGTTTTTTTTTATCTGTATTAACGAGATTTTTAGCCCTAGGCTAGTTCATCTCGGGACCCACGCTTTACTTCCCTACCGAAGGAAGAACTCACATTTTGCGAGTTTGTCGGGAGTGGGATTCGATCCCAGGTCCTCGGCGTGATAGTCAAGTGTTCTAACCATCACACCAGGTCCGCTCCACTGCTTCAAGGTTGTTTGGATGACCTAGAATGTCCCAGAGGTACTTTGAAATGGCTGTCAGCATTCTAAGAGGGAAACCACTACTACTACAACTAGAAGACAGTACAAACAACTCGAAAGAGCTCCTGCCGTGCGCTAGAGGTATCTTGTCTCCTGAGTTCTGCCGTATTCACTCTTTTTTTATTTGACTCTACGCTAGATTGTTTTAAGATCATTTCAGGGGAGATCCAGTAGGTCTTGGAGGTTAATGAGGGATTGAAGATGAATTTCAGTTGTAGTTTTGCCGGGAAAATTCTGGCGCGTTTCAAGGGTGTCACGGGCATTTAATGTATTTGCAGGAGTGTTTCAAAGAGGGTTTTGGGCCCTTTTCCAAACCATTCAAGGGGTTTCCGAGAGTACCTCAAGAAACTCCTAGGGGGTTTCAGGTAGCATTTCATGGCGTTTCAAGGTGTTTGAGAGCTTTTTGGGAGCTTCACATGGGCGTTTCAATGACGTTTCATAGGAGGGGAGCTCAAGGGGGTTTGAGAGTGTTTTAGGAGTTTTCAGGGATCCTACTAGGAGTTTCGGGAGCTTCAAGAAGTCTCTAGAGCGCTCCTTGTGCTTTCAGGAGTGCTTCAAAAGAGTCGTAGAGGCTTCAGGGCGTTTCAAGGTGTTTTTGTGACGTTTCAGAGAGATTCAGAAGCGCTTCAGTGGTTTTAGGATCGTTTAGTGGGTCCTAAGAGGTTTTCAGGTCGTTTGAAAACGGGGCTGAAAGTCTCTCAAATAAAGATAAATCAATCAATCAATCGTTTGAAAACGTTCAAGGGACGTTTCAAAGGGTTTCAGAAATGTGTCAAGAGAGTAGGGTCTTGGGCATACTTTACGACGTTTCGCGAAACTAAAGGAGCACTTCAGAAACGATTCAGCGGTTTAAGGGTGTTTGAGAGCGTTTCAAGGAGTTTGAGGGACGGTCCCAGGAGGCGAATTTGACGTTTCGAGGTTTTGAGGTCAAGTGTTTTCCCAAATACTTGTAATTCACTTGTTACAGAACAGTCACGTCGGCGCAGGTTTTTGTGGCGCAGAAGTCACTGTGACTTACTTCTAACAAATAATCACTTACTTGCCAAAAGTAAGTCACAGTGATTTCTGCGCAACAAAAACCTGCGCCGCCGTGAATCTTCTGTGACAAGTGTGTTACTTGAATTATGAGAATGTCAAGACAGCTGTGGTGTTCCATAGCCCTGGAGTGTTGCAACCCTTGGAACCTTCCAGGAATTCTTCTGTAACCGTTCCTGAAACTTCCTGAAACTCCTTGAACCCCTTGAAACGTTCCTAAAAACTTCTTGAACCCCCTGAAATGTTCCTGAAACCGCTAGAGGTAGAGATGCTCTTAAACATCCATAAACACCCTGGAACACCCCTGAAAACTTCCTGGAAACCCCTAAAACATCCTTGAAGCCCCTTGAAAGTCCTTGGAAACCCTCTGGAGCGCCATTAATACAAAAATCAGGATCCTGAGATGGAAATTTTATAAGTATTTTTTTGTGTTTGTTGAAATCACCAACAAATGCACTGTGAAAAGCACAGTTCCAAACACTGTGCATTACTTTCAGCAACGGAAAGAGTAGAGCAGAGTAGTCTCTTGTACAATTACGAAAGTATTCACTCATTCGTCTCTATCTCTCGTCAAAAAAACGGGAGATAATTACTTGAAGTTGTGTGTAGCACAAGTTTTTTTGCAGCGCACTGGATGTGTCGAGAATCCCTGATGAGAGTCATGAATTCTTGTTGGTTGTGTAACGTTACTATTTATAGGGAAAATAATTACTAGTACAGTTATAGATGTCAAGAAATGACAGTTTGCACGTTCCTGATTATTTATACACTGAAGGTTTTTTTTTTAAACAAGTTATTTAAAAAAAACGTCGTAAAAAACAGCGTTATTTAAAAAACGTAGTTGAAAACCGCGATTTTTTAAAAAACACGCGTGTAATAGTCAAGTCTACATCTATTGAACCGGTTTTTTACAATTGTTTTACGCTTCACTATTACTGTCGTAAAAAAAAACTTCAGTGTTTTTTTTTTTTTTTCAAATAGCTGTGTAACCTCCTAAAACTTCTTGAATCCCCATGAAAACCCAAAAACATCTTGAAGCACTCTGATAGCTTCGTGAAACCCGTAGAGACGCTCCTAAACATCAATAAAAGCTTCTGAAACATGCCTAAATACCCTGAAACATCCTTGAAAACCTCCTGGGATGCAGTAAAACATCTTTAAAGCCCCCTGGAAGTCCTTGGAACTCCTCTGAAGCGCCACTAAACAAAAATCTTCATCGAAACCCCTGCAATCCCCTAGGATCTGTAGTGTCTATAATATATAAGTCCATGGATAACCATTAAGGACAAACGTCTTTAAATCCTGCTTCAACAGTGCATCAAAAATTCAAACGCACAAATCTCTGGAAGCAAGCTTCACACATCAGTGCATTTCATTATTCTGTTCTGGCTCACTCGTAACAAGCTTAAAATAAGAAGATCAGGTGCGTTGGTTTCGTTTACGAAGTGATTTGTGCCCTTGAAATCGTGAGTAGGTGCCAAAGTCGGCCATTGTGGCGGCCATTTTGGGATTCTTAAAAGTCTGTCCTTAAACTTTGACGAAGACGATATCTCTCTAAGTAATCAGCATCATTAAACTTTCATGGCTATTTTTTCGAACGATTCCAGAAGTTCGAATAAACAAACAAATAAAGACTGTTAGGAAATAGTAACTCAGCAAAAAAAGAGACGTTTGTTAGATGAATCTCTGCAAAACGTTTTCCGAATCTCAGTAATGAACTGTCAAAATTGCTGAGATCTTGATATTCCAGTTGTTTGCTGATTACTCCGCTGTGTAAATCTCGGCAAAAAAAACGAAAAATGCTGATATCTTGGCAATATAAATTAAGCTTGTACAATTATTGTTTTATTTCATAATAAGGTACCTGTTCAGTGAACAGCTTGAACAGATCGACGCGTTACTTTGTCAATAAAAGCTTTGCTAACTCAACTTTTACCGCTTCTGTCTACCAGTGATATTACTAGCACGCTGCATTGATATTAGGCAAAATCGCGCGTTCATTATTCCTGGATTGTGTAACTTTTTTAGATGAATTTGTCACCTTAGGTGAATTCGGCCCAACGGTTGCTAGTAAGTCGTGTTTCGAACCACTACGCAACGGACGCTAGCAATAACGGTGGCGCGGTAAAGCATTGTAATCCGACTGAGCTGCAGTAGCCCAGCCGTTCAATGATACAGAATACAACGGAAAAAAAAGACTCCGATGCGTCATTATGCGGACACCGTTGGACCTTTTTCTCGAAACAGATTTGGAGTTTTTTTTCAATTGTTTGCGATGTTTGTTTTCAGGAATTGAGAGATGTTTACAGGCTTGCAGCTTTTCAAGGTTACTCCGATGAGTAGATTGCACCAAAAGTCTATCAAAAGTACAGGTCACGCCATTTTGAAAGGATTGTGTTTACTATGCTAAAATTCCATCAGTGCATGTATAAGATATTATCATAATAAACAATTCTTTGTATGGACCTTAACGATTCATTTGTGCACCGGAAACATTATCCGCATTCCGAGATACCTAGCTGCTCCAGCTCCAATTAAGGCGATTTGTTGATCTTTCATCAACTGGGTAATTTGGTCAAGGTAGTTGAAGCGCGTCTCTCAACTCGAGGACCAAAGTTCGAATCAAGTTGCAGCAATATTTTCTTTTTTTTTGTTACTTTCAGCTGACAGTGGCTATCGTTGGTGTCTGAGTAATGCAGTTTTGCTAAACAGTTTCGGAATGGTTGCTGAGTCATTTTGAATGTCGCTTTTTTATTTTACTGTGCATGAAACGCATGGTTGATCATCGGTGATACCATCAATTCACCGATGATAACCACTCCTCGTTATGCTTATCGCTCGCTCGCAGTAGTAGCAGCGCAGCTGTCTTCGTTTTTTTGCCACAATTTTATTACTTTTTTGTCTTCATGCCGCTGCGACCGGCAGTTTGCCGCCTTATTATTGCAGTTCTATTTCTGCTGTCTGTTGATGGGGCGCATTTTATTGGACTGACTGGGATAGCCACTGCTGGCAGCAAAGATATGTATCAAGGTTTGACGGACGGATAGACGTGATACGAATGGTCGATGGGTGCGATAACCTGTGGTGGTCGTTCTCATTGCGTCCAATAAAAGACGTACCTACGTACATGTTGAGATGTTGACTGTATTCGACGGAAGTGACTTCATTTTTTATATTTGCACTACTCGATTCGCAATGAATGATACCAATGTGATTTACTAATATTTGTTTTTCTTTTTTTTTTCTTCCTTCTTCCAGGTATGTAATCGCAAATCGGATTTAGTGTTTTGTCCCATTTGAACCGTGACCATCTGAGCAGAATCTAAGGTTTGTCTACACTCTACAACTCAAAATTTGAAGAATTCAATCCCCGGGAAAATAAGGAATGTAATTATGCTTTAGACACGCAAATCTCGACAAAGAATCGTATGAACATAACGGATAACTTGGATAACTTCTACATAACTCTACTGCTATTGTAGACTCGATGGCTAACGCATGACTTTATTCTGAAAAGGTTGTGAGTTCTAGCCCCGTCTGAAGGTGTAGTTTTTAATCTCAGACTGAAGTAGAAAAAAAAACGTTTGTTTTCAGTATCCTACCCAAAACCCATAAAACAACGTTTACAACGTCTCGCAGATTCCAACTACGTTATTTGCATACCTGATCACACGCCTATTAATTGCTGTGAACAGGCGGCAGCAGCACCAGCAACCTGTGAGAAAACAAGCTGATTCATAGTCCTAGGCCGTTTTAGTTTCTGTCTCCATTTGCCGCCACTAAAACATCACTTTAGTCCTAACTTTGTTTCGAGCTTTGATGCCGACGCAACAGCCCCGGCACATAATGGTAGTTTTTACTGATGACGGTCAGCAAACCGGTTTCGATTTTACTACCGTCCGTCGTTGTTGTTTGATTAGCGTACTGCCGCTATGATAAGCTTGCTGATTGATCAATCTACAGAAGGAGGCACACCACTACACTGCGGTGGGTGAGGTGCCCGAGTGCGTGATGTGGCGGCGTTGTAATAATTGGCATTCAAGTTGTATAATTATCGTGTCGCAGACACGGAGGCAGAGCACGAAGCAGATGATAATTTGCTGACATTCACAAGTCGGTTGACCACTCCTGAGTAGAAAAAAAATGCTCAATTTTATCAGTATTACAGTTACATATCAGCAGAATTCTATTTGAACATTGAAGCTTCTGAACTCCCACAGTTTCGATAGAAGCTTCGGAATTCCTAAAGCTTCTTGGAAGCTGTGGTCAAATCTCAATCATTTCCAACCTCTGACAAGACTCGAAACGTAATTCGTAACGTAACGAAAACTCGTAAATTTTTAAACGTAAGTGGATAATTAAAGTTTGATCAAAATAATAACATGAAACGAGCTCACCAACTAGTTAATCTTCTTACACAATGACGATACCTAACACTACTAAGTGAAGAGTTCACTTGTACGAAATAATGTGTAACTGCTACAAGACTCTGAATTCAGAAAACTGTGAACTTGATTTTTAAATTGATGATTCAACTTCGAGTGTTAAAAGTAGTATGAAACGAGCTCACCAACCGATTTTTTCACACAGTGATAGTATAAAACTAGCGTACCTATAAAAAGATAAGATTAGATAAGATAAGAAAAGATAAGTTAACCAGAGAAATACGCATTATGGAAAATTTAAAAATGCTACCCTAGTCCAGCAAATTTTTCCTTCTTTTACGTATTAATTTTCTTCTGCTTTTCTGCAAATAACCATTTTGTATATGTATATTGACACTTAATGCCCAAGGAAGTCAAGGAAATTTCCATTACGAAAAGCTCCAGAACCCTTGAACATCAGCCCTTGAACACGCATTTACTGCCTCGGCCCTTCAGAAAAGTCGTTGACTTCTATTTGCAGTAACAAAATAATAACACGGAACGAGCTCACCAATCGATTGTATCTTCTTTCACATAGCTATTCTTGATCACCGTATGAAATCTAAAAGTATAGATTTCTTCCTCTTTTTGCCTTGGTTTAACATCTCAACTAGGGCGAAGCCTGCTTCGAAAGATTTCACAAAGGTATATGCGAGGAGGAAGTCGTAGTCCTACGTCAAAATTAATGCAAGATAATTCAGTGTGACAAAGTATAAAATACGACCATAGAGCGAAATTTGGGGCTTTGCTTACCTAGCAATGTCCAGCGACGGGAAACAACAGTGTTATAAGCACCCGTTGTATCAACGCTTTTTTTTTTCTTTATTCGGATATAAAATTTCCGATAATTTTGAGCGAGCACCGAAGAAAGAGTGCTAACTTTCTTTAACATCAAATTCGAGCGATCGTCGTCGTCATCGTTGTCGTTGTCGCCAAGGGAGCTAAGAAAGAAGCCACGCTCGTGTTGCAAAAGTAAGTTCGTAACTAAACTAAAAACTCATTACAAATTTTCTCTTACTGGGAAAAGTTTTTGCCAGCTTCGTCCCGCGCCGCGCTGGGACGAGCGGTGAGTTCTGTTCTGGCTTTCCCGAGCTGCAGTGGATGACAAACTAATTTTCCATGTAACAATCCCAAAATATTTCTGGTCACCAAAATTTTGAACACTATATTATTGCTCTTCGTGACCGAGAGGAAATTTTGAATTGAACTACTGCAGATTCTGCGCTTAGAAGAGAACCTATTCCTTTTGGTACTGAAATAAAAATTAAGTGTGTTACATGAAAATGATCGGGCAAATTTGTTTTATCTCAAAGAAAATGTAAAACTTAACTGCTCAAGCTGAGCTGGAACCACAGAATAGGGGTGATACACAAATTATGTCACGCAAAAATCTACCTTTTTCAACCCCTCCTACCCCCTATGTCACACTTTTTGTATAAGACCTCACTACTTTTTGTATGGGTTGTCACGTTTTGCAAACAACCCCCCCCCTCCCCCCTAAGAGCGTGACGTAATTTGTGCACGGCCCCATATCAGTATGCAAGATTTTAAATTCATTATTGCAATTTTTTGAGTAAAGTTATTAGGTTAAAAAGCGCTCTCCGACCTGTGCAACCTGTTCACCGAACCGATCAGCAAACACGAACACAAACTGATCGGTTCAGTGAACAGGTTGCACAGGTAGTAGCGGCGCTTTTTATTAAAAGCTTTGCTTTATGTTCTGTCTACCAGTGATCATCTCAGCTCATCCAAGAACCTGTGAAATTCGATTTGGTGTCTCTTTTTGGACATTTCAAATAATGTTTGTTATTGAACTATTTTGAGAGACTGTCAAATGAACCTCTAAAAATGTTGCGCCAGTTTTTTTTTACCTAAAAATTGCTACATTATTTTTACTTCGTCCTGGTCGGACACCTCCCAAGGGTTTCCCTACGCGGCGGAATAAGAGGCAACAAAGTCAAAGCGAGAGATGGCATGGGTTCTGGGCGTTTCGAATGGAAAAGCCGCCGCCTGTTTCTTGTCCCGAATGAACGCGCGCTTAAGAAACGGCATCGCGCTCCTTAGGATTCATCAGCTCAGCTGCCTAGCTGCCTAGTTGGCTGGCTGGATAATGGGATGACGTTAGCGTCGGCGTTGAGCTGGAAAGTTCTCTAGCATCTGCTAGCGGGAAGCGGCAAAAGTTGAATTAGAAGAAAATAGTTTTCCAGGCGCGACTTGAAAGTTTTATCATTTTCTTATTACGACGACGGGCGTTAGGGAAAAGTTAGTTTTTCTTTCTTTCTTCGGTTGTTCAATTCTGGGTGTTTTACATTGTTGGAGGCGAAGAATGATGGCCGACTGGGTAGCAGTTGGTAATTACTGAGCACTCTTTCCTTCTCGGATGGATTATGAAAGTGCAGATTTCTTAAGGAAGATTTTTTTAGACGTTTGTTTAAGCAAATTCTACAATTTTCAGAATTGTTATCATAATGTAACATTTAGATTTCTAATCAAAAATCGTTGTATGCCGTTTTTGGACGCAGCAGGCTGCATAACAGAATCCGACCAAAATAGACGACTGTCCAATACTAATGTTTTCACCCTAGTGGAAAAATTGCTAAATTAAAAACGTTTCCCAAGTGGTCCAACTCGCTAATGTTATATTCAGGTGACCCAAAACTATTGAATGGCAATTAGTATGGTTCAAACGCGTACAAGCCTGATCAGTTGATTTAATTAATTTGATGGGCTCAAGCGCCAATAAGCGTTACGGAGCCGAAGGTAAAAAAATCTTATAAATCAATAATTGAGTTCATGTACTGTAAATAGAAATAAAACATATTCGGAAATTAGCAATACAATGCATTGCATACATAGCCAATCACGAAGAATAAATTTTCTAAGGCTGGGTACTTGTGGAACGTCGAAAGGTTTGTCCGCATTCAAGCTGGTGCGTGTTCAACTAATTTCATATGATTTACACTCTGCGAGATTCAAAGTAAAAACCTAATCTACAGAATCCTCAATAAATAAGTAGCCGTATCATAAACGTTTTTTGGTCGCTCTTTAGCTCTATTAACTCAATCCGACCAACAACCGAAAAAAAATCCATCCCCGGAAAAACATACAGAGAAAGTTTGCCCCAAGGGAGGGAACTCACAATTGAGAGAAAGAAAAGTCCTTCAGAGTAACGAAAACTCTATTCGTAACATATCCTCAACCACGCTTCAGGCACCACCGAACCCATGGCGGTCGGTCGAAGAGGAAACCTTCTAAGCGATTCCAGAACGAACGACGTCGCCAGAGCCGCTGTCGAACAGTTGTGCAACAATTTCCGACCAAACTATTTAACTTTAAGAAAACTTTTTAAACTTTTCTCAAAACAATTACAACTTCCATGGAGCCATTTTGCTTGCTGTAGGGCCCGACACGACAAGTTGGCTCGACCGGCAACAGAAGCGAACCAAAGTGGGGAGTTGATGGTCCTGTGGGGATGTGCCGTACTGGTACTAGATGCTTCATTGAAGAGGGCAAACTTTTCCGTTTTACCTCGTCTGCTTCTCCTCGCGGTCGCTCTCGGCGAACGTTGGGGGAACACCATCAAAGTTGTGTCTCTTCAATGTGTTCCCCATCGAGTACGGGGTAAAAATGTGCAAAAATACATTGAACTAGCTGGCAGTAAATTGGTTGTTTTTGTTTGGAATTTGATTGGTCACTGCATACTAAGAAAGCAAAGCTTTAAAAGATTTTTTTTCCTTACCTGAATCATGGTCATCAGCTTGTTTGGGTTCTAAAATTGTTCTTGGCATTTTTTTATGTTAGTTCTAATGGCGGAAATCAATCTCAATCAACCGAAGATTATTCATTCAAAACTATCAGTTATCTTCTTCTAAGTTCTAAGATGACAATAAAAAGTTAATATAAATAATAAAGCATTACCATCAAACGTTAATAAGTCCACTTCGGTTCGGTAAAAAATGTGTGGAACAATGGTGCTGGTGCACAGATGAACAGTTTCACTAGTTTTCTTCTAAGATATGAATCTAAAGTTTGCCATCAGCATTGTTAATAAAATATATAAGGTCATCTCGATTTCAAGAGATCAATGATCGATGATCAAGAGATTCGTTGAACAGTTGTGCTGGTGAACAGTTGAACAGTTTCACTAAATCACGTGAACAGTCTAGTCGAAACCCGAAGTAAATTTAAACATCAAGAAACTGAGCCCAATTCTCAACACGCTCAATAAAGTTCCTCATCTTGTACAACTCCCGTCGTGGTTGATTTATCTAACAGCAACTAAAGCGATTCAACTTTAACTTTTACCATGCCTACACATATACGCCGTTCAGCAGACGCCGATCCTATGTGTATCTCCGTACCGGCACGCTCCAATCATCGGAATTCTGCCTACTGGCAAAACTTTCCGACTCGAGGAACATTATGGCGCAAAGTTTTGCCATTGCCTCGTGTCGCGCCTTTCTCTTTCATCCCAACAGCTGACTTGACTCTCCGCCGTCGGTCTTTTCTGGGCTGGACTGCGCTGGAAAAGCCCAGTTTAAACCCCCGTAGTTTTCCCGCAGTAGCAAATCCTCTGCTCTCTTGTCTGACTGCGACCCTGAGCCCCAACCCGGACGATGTACGGCAAGTCAGCAGGACTGGGAACGGGGTTTCCTCCCGGGACGCAAAGTTCTCGTCTAACTTTTTTCCCTTTTTTATTCTGCTCCACTCAAAGTTGTTTTCCCAGTCAACTTTTCCCATCCGCCCTTTTTCTCACGCGCTGCTACACCGTTGTCGTCGCTACGTCGCCACCGGAAAAGTTTTCCTCCTCTTTCCCTTGCACGGCACCAACGGAAACTTTTCCGTGAGTTTCTGGACTAGCACAGTGGGTATGTGTAGTTGTAAAAATGTGTTATGTATGTTTTGTTCAGATGTGAACAGTTTTGACTCTTGACACTTGAATTTGGCCTCTGTCAAGAGCAATTACTCTTGACAGTAAGGCGCCTGTTAAAACTGGGTTTAAAGTCAGTTATGCTTTACTAAAATGCAGCTAAAGTTATGAGTTTCTATTATGCCTTAAATTGGGTTTCAAATTGCAAATTATAGGCGAGTGTTTGGCATTTGAAGAGGGCTATAATAAAACCTGTAAGAATCTGTGATTCTCTGTTAAAACTATCATAATGCATAAAAAACTGTTTTCATCCGAGTTGTTCAGACCCTTGCAACAATCTTAACTCTTGAAACTAGAAAGGGTTATGAAAACCATCATTAAACCAAAAGGTTTAACATTGGTTTTATGACAGTCGTTATAACCTCCTTAAGCTTTTTAAAGGCCTAACAACTAAAGTTAGGCTTTTAAGTTCCTCAAAATCTTGAAGTTGTTTTAATTTTTGATTTTGATTATCACAGCTTCTATAAAACCAAACATGATAGTTGAGCTCCATTATGTTTTGTATTTCTCGTGGAAATTTAAATCTTGAAAATTCAGCGTTTTTTATGTATTATTCGCTTTCAATGACTCGTGAATTTCCATCATTGTACGTGAACTGAGTATTCAAAAATTGATTTTACCCAACAGTTATCGTTCCCGGACACATTGTCATTCGGAGAAATCGAGACAAAACCCGAACAACTTTACTTTTCGAAAAACGATAGGTTTCCTTCACGCGCGCGGTGACAAAGAGGCTGGCTGGTTGCGAGGACCTAGAAGTGAGTCAGCAACCCTGCCCTACCTCTGAAGGATTTCTCATCTTCTTTCCGCGCAGTCAGCCAGCCTCGGTAACGGGGTGAATTGCCAACTTTTGGCCCAACTTTTATTCGTTCTTCGTCCTGTTTTTTTTTTCTTTGCCCAGTTCAGTTCAGGCGGCGTTCAGTTCTTGGAATCGAACGAAACTTGTGCACTTTAGGGTAAACTTTGCGCGCCGCCTAACTTCTGCTCTTCTTTTCTTTTCGGCGGCGGGGCGATGATGATATAACTTCTGGCTTCGGAGAGAAAAGTTTTTTTTTTCTGTTCTGTTCGGGTGCAGTTTTCTGGTGTCACTGACTGGCGTATTGGCTGTTGAAAGGCCGGCACAAATGTCCGAGTTTCCGGCTCAGGATTTTTTCAATCAAATCTGAATCGATATCGGCAAATTAATTAAGAAATTATAATCCTCGAAAAAAGGAAATAAAACACTTTGGATTTAACCTCAACTCATTTTAGACTAATTCTCGATCGAACGACATTTTCATACTACTCCTGAGCCATCTCCTACGAGGTTCCTTCTCACATTCACTTACACTTAGCTCACTTTCCTTGAGCTATTGACAGTTCACTTTTAACTCTATCCTATCTATTGTTTCTTGGCTCCGACTCATTCTCTACTCCCTGTCGACCCTCAACAAAATATTTTTTTCATTTATCCTCGATTCACTAGCGACTCTTTTTCGTTCTTTCACCTACTCACTCTCAGCTCACCTCAGACTAGCTAGGAGAGTTAACAGTTACTCTAGTAGACGCATTCTTGACTCACTCTTTACCCACTTTTAACCTTAAGCTGCGCTCATCTTGGGCCTATTTACAACTAACCTAATTTATTTTCAAGCATACTCAACTCACTCGATCCATTCTTAGTTTAGCCCTGACCGACTTTTGACTCACTATTGACAAAATTTCTAAACTATCTCAAGTTCCTTCTTCTCACTTTCATCTCACTTTTTACTCACGGCTGTTGTTCACATTAGACTCCCTCAGGTTTTCTATTTGCTCATTCTTGATTTATTGCTGGCCTACTTTCAAACTCACTATTGGCAATCTCTCTTGACTTTCTCAAGTTTCTTTTGGTGTTTTGCTCTCGTCTCACTGATTTATTCACTTTCGACTTACTCTCGTTTTCCTATTTGCTCATTCCCAACTACCTACGCTCCTAGTAGAACTGTGGACGCACTCTTGATTTAATTTCAACTTACGTTTGATTCATCTTGTTTGATTCGGTCTTGAGTTTCAAGGGTACTCGATTCATTCTTGACTTACTCTTGAATCATCCTTGGTTGATTTTCAACTCACTATCGATAAATCATTCAATGTCCTTATGAGCACCTCAGCTTTCTCTGGACTCACGTTCTCGACTCATCTGCTACTCGCTGCTGTTATTCACTCTCGCCTCGCTCACTTGCAACTCGTCTTTTAAAAATATGAATCAGTGTTCCAACAAAAAAAAACTTTTGATCTCTTATTGATTCGATTTCGAACATGCATTTGACTCACCATGAACTTATTCTCATCTTATTTGATCTGTTTCTCATATATTCACTTCCTCACTCTCACTTCCTCACTCTCGGCTATTTTTTTTTCACTCTGGACTCATTTGCTACTCGCTCTCGATTAGTTCTCGATTTACTCAGGATTTATATTTTGTGGCTCATCAATACATAAATAAATCACTATTTTATTTATCGCTTTCGTTTCACTCAAAACTCTATATTTAATGTACTACATATATGTCATACTTTGTAGCCTTGTGGCAAACTTTCAATGGTTCGACACTTCTTTGACTTCACTTTCACTTTCACTTCTTTCTTCAACTTTCTTTGACTCATTCTAGTCTCGTTTTTTAAGTTATTTTCAATCCCTATAGCATATATCTTCCTGCTTAAATCGAAGGCCATTTGTCAATGCACTCACTCATCCATGGCCTCACCTTCCGTTTACTGTCAACTCATTCTCGACTCATTATGAACTCATTCTTTAATTTTAATATTCACTTTCATCCAATTATAGCGTTTGATTCTTTACTCATTCTGACCTCATTGTATCGCACTCTCTAGCTTCAACTGACTTCTTATTACTCTCTCACTCTTGTTTCATTTACTTCTGTTTTTTTTTTTTTGTCGACTCACTCTTGTTTTTATAGGCTCACTTTCAACTTATACTTGATTTGGAATACTAACGATTTACCCTCGACTCGCACTCAACTATTTTATTGGCTCATTCTCGACTCATCCTTGAACTCAATTTTACCTCACTCTTGTAGACGCATTCACATTCACGACTCTTTCTCATCCACGGCTTACTTTCGACTCACCTTTGATTCACTTCAGGCTGCTCAATCTGATCATTAGCTATATTATCATCTTCGCTTCACACTCTGTTCGCTATTGATCAATTCTTGATTCTCACTATTGGCGTACTGTTTACTAATCGTTGATTTATTTTCGACTTACTTTATTCTCACCTTCAACTTCTCATTTCCTTCAAGCTCTTGATTTACAATCGACAATCATTCCCTCATTCCCTTTTTATTGGCTCATTCTCAACTTACTTTCCAGTTCAGGTTTGCCTCACTCCGGTCATTATCATTCACGGCTGACTTTCGACTCACCTTTGATTCACTTCGTCTCAATCTGATCATTCTATATTCACATCTTCGCTTTACCCTCTTCTCTGCTCACTTTTGGCGTACTCATTGTTGATTTATTTTCGACTCACTTTATTCTCGCCTTTAACTTACTTCTTATTTCCTTCTAGCTCTTGACATCGAAAATCATTCACCCACGCTCTTCTTATGGGCGACTAACTAGAGTGTTCAGTGCTTCTCAGTTTTTGAGTCATTCTAGTCTAGATGTTTGTTTCGGTTCAGTCATGACTCTCGCTCGGCTTATCACATTGACTCATTATTACTCACCCTCGAGCTCAGTTTTACCTCACTCGGCTCATTCTCATCCACGGCTGACTTTCGACTCACCTTTGATTCACTTAAGACTAGCTTTAGCTGTTGATGGCTCAATCTGATCATTTTCTATATTCCCATGTTTGCTTTACCATCTACTCTGCTCACTTTATGTTTTTGTTTCTCATTGCTGATTTATTTTCGACTCACTTGATTCTCACTTTCAACTTACTTATTTCTCTTAAACACTTGTTTTACAATCGAAGATATGCACACTCTAGTGAGTCGCCGATAATAAGAGAATTGGGTCATTTACTCATCTTCTTCTTATCGCTGACTCACTAGAGTGTTCATATCGTCTGAGTTGTAACTCATTCTAGATTTTTATTTCGGTTCTGTCACGTCTCATGCTTGGCTTATCCTATTGACTCATTCTCAACTCACCCAACTTCCAGACAACTCTGGACTCATTCTCGTCTTAATGTCGCAGCATTCAGCAAATCTGATATTAACTCTGCAGTTATTATGTCAATAATAATTTATATGATTGCTCTCAATTCAATTCCAATTCACCTCTGTACAATTACTTCCAACTCATTCTCAAATCTCAACAATGATTTGCCTTCGACTCACTTTTGACGTTCCGAAAAAGTTCGTATCACTCACTACTTAGTTTCGTCTCACTGGCTTCTGATTCGAGACGACTATTTGATCCGATTTCTGCCAGCTATTCTCTCCCGAATTGCTTTTAAGTGAATTCCACTCACTCTAATCTCACTTTCGAATTATCTCCAAAATACTTTACTCACTATCGACAATACACTGACGTACTGTGTGAATCTGCGTTTATTACACTTCACTACGCGGAGTCCGGCGCACAATATCTTCGAGGAAAATAAGATATGCTTGCTGTTGAGCGATGGAAGTTTTCTTTTTATATTTCGATGAAACTGTGTGCCGGAATTTGCTCACGAATCTGGTAACCATCGACCTCTTCTCGATGCGCATCGAGAATCTGATGCAGTTCCTTTCAAAACAATATCAACTCGTTGCTTGCTAACTCACATTTAACTTACGTCACTCACACATAGTTATTATGATTCTTTTGATTCACTAAAGTTTGTCATCATCAACTCTGATTCTAGAAGAGATATTTTTGACTCACTTTGCTGCTCACGCTTTTCTCACTCTGGATTCTCTATCAACTTCACTTCCCCGATTTATATTTTATTCTCTCGGGTAGTTCCAATGACACCCGCTGACATATTCTCATCTCAACATTGTCACAACATTCGTTACTTTTGACTCACTATGGACTCATTCTCGTGTCAAATTAGACTTTGCATATTTTTTTGATCCGTTGGCAACAGTCTCCAGACAGATAGGCCTATTTCGTCTGTGACTTACAGACTTCTTCAGTGTCAAGTGCTCGACGCACTTGACACTGAAGAAGTCTGTAAGTCACAGACGAAATAGGCCTATCTGTCCGAAGATAAGCACAGTAGTAGAATTAAAAGGAATTTGCTCGTCCTTTCTAGTTTTTCTTTAAAAGAGTTATTCATTTTTTATTTTCTTTTGCAAAAGTGAAGTATTAGTGAAGTGTTTTTAAATTAAACTAGAGTCTGAAGTAACAAGTTCTACTAAAAGCTCTAAAGTAATAGTAAAGTGAACAGTCTCCAGTTTAGTTCAAGTCACCATGATTACTCTCAATTCTGTTTTTACTCATTCTTTTGGTCTCATCCATGGTCTCACTACTGACATATTCTCTGTCACGATACTTCACTCACTATGAACAATATTTCAACTCACTCGTGATTTATATACATACTATCATCATTCTCGTTCCACATTCTTCTCACTATGCACCAAATCACGACCCACTGTTGAATTATTCATTCCCCGAATCTTTAAGGTATGGTTCACTGTCGGTTTATTTTTGACTCATTATATGAGCATTCTCTCAACTTCCTGGTAATATAACCTAGATATTTTCTACTCTCATAATTTTTCATTCACGCTTGACTCATTCTCATTCCTCTCTTTGTCCATTTCCGACTCACCGAGTTGTTTTTGATTTTCTAACGTAGTATCCTGGATTGATGACTCATCATCGATTCACTCTTAATAGCTCTCGCTTCACTCACGACCAGAGTTTCCCATAGCTCATGTGTACATAAATGTGACAGCGAGCCTCCTACCAAATTGTCTCCCAGCTCTTCAAAATCGCAGTGTGCTGCGCTGCTAGGAGGCTCACGAAAATCTGGTGGGTGCGAGCTAAGCGCCTAGCTCCCGGGGAGCTCGTCTCATGCGCTGCGTGAGCTGTTGGTATCTAAGGTGAAAAACAACTTCTTGGTAACGAAGAACCTCAACAACTTTTTTCCGTACACAACTCAAGCGTCTGGTTGGTCTATACGATACGGCTAGGGACTCTCAATGCAAAGGTTAAGGTATCAATTCTCGTTCGTTTAGGAAGTTTTTGTCGTGAAATTTTCTAATTTAATCAGCGCATGAGACGAAGCTCATGAGACACATCTTGAGAAAAATGAGGCACACAACTTTCAGTCTCAAAATGTACAGAGCTCCTGGGAGCTCGCTTGCCATGTGGCTCCCGTACATGGGACTACAGCACGTGTACATCAACTCTGCTCACGACTCACTCTCGGATCATCTTCTATTCGCATTTGTCTCAAACACAATTATTTTTTTCTCACTGAAGTGCTCTTTCTATTACATTTCTACTGGGGTATGGAAGGAGTTGAGTTGTCATAATTTTTTTATTTAATATTTTTCAAAAAGAAAAATCTACAAAAAACAGTGATGTTCTGTCAACTGCATATTAGTTGAATTTTACAAATAAGCGACATGAATAGGGAATGTTTCTGTGAATCAGCAACAACTCCACTTTCATCTCTTTTCTCTAAAAACACAACTTCATTCGGCATTCCCGGAGTTTGCCCTTTAATTCAGCAAACCTTTTGTTCGCCACATTCAATCGAAAAAGTTTTTAAAGCCCATCTCATCGCTACTGAGAGCCGCTGCTGCTCTCGTTGCTGTATCGACCGAGGCATCCCACCCCTGCCCAGTCCAGTCCAGCCCTAGCTCTAGCCCAGTCCTCTAGCAGCCCATCCCATCAGCGCCACAACGTACAGGAATGCTGGCTAAAACGATAAAATGAAGCGCTCATGAATTTTACGTCAAGCTTCCCTTTTTACATCCCTCCACTGAGCTACTGCTGCTGCTGCTGCTGGTCGACGTTCTTTAGGATTGTGTCACTCGGAGCGAGCGTGACTCTCACCCCCCTATCATCATAAAATTCCACACTGGAAAATGGGAAGCCCAATCCGAACATCACCAGGCCAGGTAACAACAACGCAGTCAGCGGACTCAGGGTTTGGGTTGACGCGCGAGGTGTATGGTTTCCTTCACCCTGTGTTTTCGCGCCAGGTTTCATTTCCGTCGCCTGTCGTCCGATTTTCGGTTTTGTTCTCACATCGTTTGCGAAGAGCTCGCTCTTGAATATTTAATGTGACGGTGAATACACAGGCAACAGTCAGTAGCAGTGTTGCCAAGCTGTTATATTTGATTGGATTTTTGTAGATGTATATCAAGCAACAGTTTCGGTCAATTATATTTCAGGAAGTTCTTGCAGTCTCCATAAAACCAAAATAAAATCAATCTAGTTTTACGACGGTTTTAAAACCTCCTTGACGCCTTTTTGACCTCAAATTGTTTCTGTTAAACTCTTTCTGGGAAAATCTGAAAGATAAAAAACTGAAGTGTGTGTAAGGTTTTCGACACACTGCATACTAGAATTGCCAGATCATTTTTATTAAATTATGATAATGTCGTTATGATACATTTGGGCCCATATAGCCGAGGCGGTAAACGCACGGGTATTCAGCATGACCATGCTGAGGGCGACGGGTTCGATTCCCGGTCGGTCCAGGATCTTTTCGTAAAGGAAATTTCCTTGACTTCCTTGGGCATAGAGTATCTTCGTGCCTGCCACACGATATACACATGCAAAATGGTCATTGGCAGAGGAAGCTCTCAGTTAATAACTGTGGAAGTGCTCATAGAACACTAAGCTGAGAAGCAGGCTTTGTCCCAGTGAGGACGTTACGCCAAGAAGAGAGAGAGAATGTCGTTGTTTTAGAGCCTTACAAATTCCAAACAAAAACTAATCTGAGTCTACGACTCAAAACGGTGTTTCAAATGTATTATAAATAAAATCAAACCTGGAAGGTTGGCAACGCCACTGCCTAAACCGATCCGCAATTGTCCGACAAAATTTCCGAAAATGTTCATATGGATATGTGGAAAAACTGCCTGGCAGCCTTGTTCTCCGAAACCTCCCTCGCTCTCACCCTCTTGCATTTTCTGCTATTTCCTCCACAAGCTGACACTGTCAGAGATTTCCCATTGTTCCCTTCTCTTTCGATTGTGTCTGTCTGCTGCCTGCTCTGCTCAGTTTATGAGGAATTTCGAGTAACTTTTCACCTCACTAGCAGAGGAGAGTGGCGTCCTTTTTTTTTGGTGCTTTGACATTGGTTTATTGGCACACAAATACATAATTGGGGTAACGGATCTTTATTTCAATCGGTGTGATATTCGAGAATAAAGTAGTGATAAATGGTAAGCATAATTCTTCTGGAATTGTGGGAGATGAACGTCTTTACTCTCAGGTATAATAATAAGTTGCAAGGACGTTGCCAGCGTCTCTACACTGAGGAAAATAATCTTGTGATAATTATGTAATTTTCTGTTTTTTTTTTTCAAAAACATAAAGTTCTGATTTCAATGAGGTCCTTTTGAAACGCGTTGTTTATTTACAACATTTTTTTCTGAAATTATCATGATTCATGAAATTTGTATTCTGCTGATCACTCTTCTACTTGAAAATCATAGAAGACATTTGTCTCAGTGTGCATGCGGTAGTCAACCATCGCCAGCGTCAGTCCCACTCATAAATAGTTGCTGTCCACGTCTTGGAAGGACGATCTAGCTAGCTTCCAGCTTAATTGATGGACAAGAGCGAGGAGGAGATTCCGAGAATCTGACAGGTAAAATAGATTTTGCGCTTGCAATATGCTATAGTTTAAATAGATTGAGGTAGTGTTTGCGCTTCCTGGGAATCTTCACAGTTCGTCGACCTCTTTCTTATAAAGTTGCAGGAATGATTATTGGATACAGAGGGTAAAACATAAATCATTTCCGACAATAGTGGAGTTCTTAATATCGGTCATACACATACACAAACTGTGTGGACGGTAAACAGAGAAAATTGGCTCTGTAATGCCGTAAAGCCACAATAAACGTTATAAAAATTGTGTAAACGACAATACTTTCGCTATTCTGGCAGATATCATGGTTTGATGAAACTTTTTATCACGATCTGTTCTCCATCGTTGACAGAAAATGAGGGACAGTATCATTATCACTTGATAGCGATGACAGTGATAGCGATCCTTGTGACATTTTCAGTGATTTTGATAGAAAGTTGATAAAAATGTAATTTTCAGCTCATAACACAATACGTTGTCAACTCATTTTCGATTTATTCTCGACTTGAATATAACACGACTTACTCTTGACTTACCATCGATTTTCTCGCATCATTGGCTCTCTTTACAACTTACATCTCTGTTTTCTCTCGTCATGTATGTTTCGGGGATGCTTCATCTCCCCTCTTAGACTCAGCAACGATTTCTTTTTGATTAAATCCTAAATAACTATCATCGATGGACTCACCTTTGGTCAGTTTAAATTTCCTCTCGAATCGCTAATCAGTGCACTATCAACCAACGACGATCAACTCATTCTCAACTAATCCAACTCTCACGACTCACTATCCGTAGTTCGCTCGATTCATTCAACCTATTTATTTTCATTTTTCTATCTTGATTCATCTTGATATCTTGATCAAATCTTAGCGAATATCTTCCAGCTAGGCTCACTCTCAATGCGATTCACCTAACTTCGGTTCACTGTCGACGTACTTTGTTTGCTTCATCGGTTCACTCGCAACTCGCTCTATTTTCAGTATCTCTATCATATAGTGGTAGAGAGAAAGAGGGAGAAATATTAAAAATGACAGGGATTGAGGGAGAGGGAGAGTACGAGCGAAACAGTTATTGAGAGACAGATAGGATTGAGAGCAGTAGAGATTAAAAAGGATAGGGGTTGGGAAAGTCAGAGATTCAGACAGAGGCAGAGACAAAGATAAACAGAGATTGATTGAAAGAGAGAGAAAATTAAAGAGTTAACGATTGAGAAAAAAGAGTAGAGCTTAAAAATTATGGGGATTGAGGAATGCAGAGATTGATAAAAAAAATGTTTAGAGGGACTGAAATTCATGAAGACAGAGAACGAGACAAACAGTGATTGTGACAGACAGAAATCGCACAATAAAAAATTCAAGATTAAGTTTAAACAGAGAATGAGAGAGACCGGCATTGAAAGAGACATGAATGATATGAGAAATAAAAAAGTCAGCGATCCAAAGAAATGAGAAATTGGAAAAGACGAGCGTTTAGAAATACAGAGATTTAAAAAGACAGATCGGAATAGAGACAGTAATTGAGATAGTTAGATTAGGGAAGACAGAGAACGAGGAAGAGTTTGCGATTGCCAAAGGCAGACGATTAGAAAACCCCAGATTGGATTCGTGGTTGTGTGGCTAGTGTCACCAAGCACTCAATCGCATAGTGCTAAGGAGCGTGGGTTCGATTCCCGCCACAACTGTCAGGAAAAGTTATCTAGTGTCGTGCTTCCTTCAAAGAGCGGAAGCATTAAACGTGTCTGCGTCTTAAAAAAAAAAAGAAAGCAGAGAATGAGAGAGATCGGGATTGAGACATATGGAAAGAGAAAGACAGATTTGAGGAGACCGGAATTGAGAGTGGCAGAGAAGGCCCAGCTAACACAAAGTCTTATATGATGTTGAGTAGGATGCTAAAGTGGAGGCCATATGCGTACATGCTTCCATTTAACCGCTTGCAATGTGTGCATATATCGCCTCCACTATGGCATCCTATTCAACATCATATGCGATCGTGCGTTGACTGGGGGTAAATAGGGGTTGAGAGATTCAGACAGAAGCAGAAACAAAGATAAACATGAAGTCAGAAAGACAGATTAAAGGACAGAAAAATTGATCTGTATCATGAGAATGAGAGGAACCGAGGTTGAGAGACCAATGAAAGGAGAATAACAAATTTAAAGAGACAGGGATTAAGAGAGTTAACGATTAAAAAGGAAGAAAGGTTGAAAGAGGCGGTCATTGAGAAATACAGAAATTCAAAGAGGCAAGTAAATATGAAAGACTGAAATATGAACGAAAGAGACTATGATTGCGAGAGACAGAAACTGAGACGAGATTGAGAGAAAGCTGATAAGAGAGACCGAGATTGAGGGATACATGAAATGATAGATAGATTGAAATAGACAGGGATCGGAGATTAGGGGACGTTCAAAAATTACGTCCAACATTTGGGGGAGGGGGGGGGTTTACAAAAGTGTGACACTACGTATATTAGGTATAGGGAAAATGCGTGACAGAGGGGGGAGGGGGGGTCTAGAAATCCCGAAAATTGATGGACGTAATATTTGAATCTTCCCTTAGAAGAAACGGACATTACGAAGTGCGGAGGTTCAAAGTGATAGATTATACGATAGCAGTTTAAGTGTGCAATTAACTCTAGGTCAAATACACTAACAACCATAGCTTGAAAGGGACAGAAATAGAGGGGCGATAACAAAGACAGAGATCGAAAAGCTGAGTTTGAAGTAGATCATTATGAAGTGAGGAAAATAGGCATAGATTGATAATAAATGATTAAGATTGAGAGGGATATGAAATGAAAAATACAGATTAAGATAAACTGATTGAGAAGGAAATCGTTCGAAAGAGATGGGTATTGAGTAAAGTAAGAAGCAAATTTGATTGAAAGAGAAACGTTCTACCCCATATTGGAAGAGTCTAAAATTGAGTGAGACTGAGGTTGAGCATGACTGATTGAGAGAGATAAAGATTAAAAATTACATGGATTGAGGGAGAGACGAAGATCGAGCCATATAGTGACTGATAGAGCAAGTCAGAGACAGGTAGAGAATAAAAAAGACAATGCTTGGAAGGATAGGGATGACGAGGATATTGACACAAAAACAGAGGCAGAGATTAACCTAGATTGAGAGAGTGACAAAAATGGAAATTAAGATAGAGAGTCAAGAATTGGGAGAGTCAGCGATTGAGAGGGAGGAGAGATTAAAAAGACAGATAAGCCGAGACTGAAATGTTTTTAAATTGAGAGAGTCAGCGATTGAGAGCGAGGAGAAAATGAAAATGACGAGGTTTGAGAAATTCAGTGGTTGCAGAAGTTAACAAATTCGAAATTGTTAAAAAAAAAAAACAGAATGAGAGAGACCGAGATTAAAAGAAACCAGAGATTGAAGGAGTAATATTAAAGGAGATGAGAAATTACAGGAGACGAGCCATGAGAAATGCAGCAATTCAAAGAAACAGATGATCAGAGAGGCAGGAATTAAATGAGTTGCATTGACGGAGACAGCGAACAAGAACGACTGTGATTGCAAGACACAAAAATGGAGTAAATCCTAGATTGGGAGAATACAGAGAATGAGAGAGATCAAGATTGAGTAAATCATAAAAAGACAGAAACATACATTGAGAGAGATAAGGTAAAATAGACATGTCGACATGAATAGAGAAAAGCAATTATTGAATGCTGAGTTAGAGAGAGACTTATGATTGATAATTAATGACAGAGATTCAAAGAGACGAGTTGAGAGACAAATAAACCGAGAAGTCATAAATTGGGAGAGCCATGAAGTTAGAAAGACAAACATTGAAGAATACAGAGTTTGAGAGAGTCAGAAATTGAGAGGTAGAAGAAATTTGAAGAAACTAGTATTGAGTAGCGCTGATAGTAATAAAGATGGAACAGAAACAGAGATAGACAGAACTAGAAGTAGATATACAGGGGATAGACAAAATGGTCGGCGTTAAGTCAGAGGGGACCAAGTAACAAAATAGACGAAAATTAGATTTTTAGGGCATTCGATTAAGAATTACTTAAGCTACTTGGAACATTCACCCAATTTTCTTAATGTTACTATTAACGAGAGTTATAGCACAATTTTCTTTTGATTGAACTGCAAAAATAATAGTGATAATAGTGTGCAGTCAGAGTGGACCATATGCTTGATGTCAAGAGAGTTGAAAAATATGTATTGGTTAAAATCCAATAAATAAAATAATTTATCATCAAAATGTGATACGTTTCCAAATCGTATGACTCCCTATCGCATTTTCTGATGATTATTGATCAAGAAAGCACGTGAAATTTCATTTTATTATGGTCAATATCGTATTTTACAGATCATCGTGTTGAAGCATATTGTGGCATTTCGCGTGCAGACAGAGTGGACCATGTGTCTCTAAGAAAAATAGTTGACATTACCTTATTCTTCGTAATCCTTTCCAAATCAAAATATATTTGTTTAGTAGCTGTTGGGCATCATATGGAAATGTATCAATACCCCTGAAGAAATTAATTTTACCGATTATTTAAGAATGGGGCACGTTCGGTGTAGTACTAGATTTGAAGTAATGAGCTGAATTTTTGTATGGTGAGAAGGTCAAATCTTCGTTTCTGCAAAGAAATGGTGCAAAAAGCGTGGGTATTATGATTTCTTGCCTAATTTGATGCTGTTTGAGCAAAACTTTGGATAACTATGTTGTTTATGTTGCAAGAAATGGAGAAAACAACAACACTATTGCCCAAAGTTTTGCTCAAACAGCATCAAATTAGGCAAGGAATCATAATACCCACGCTTTTTGCATCATTTCGTTGCAGAAACGGAGAATTGACCTTCTCACCATACTAAAATTCAGCTCATTACTACAATTCTAGTACTACACCGAACGTGCCCCATTGTGTACTTGGTTCACTCTGTCTGAACGAATTTTTGAAAAATGCCAGTCCTCTGAATAAATTATTATGAACTGTGTAACTACAATATTTCAAAAACGTACCGAACTATGAGAATACATTTAAAAGTTGTTAGCTAATCAATGTTCAAGTTGAAAATCCTTAAATAGCTCATAAATTGACTACCCTTCATGTGATATTGAACTGTTGTACTTGGTCCACTCTGACTGAACATAAAAATTGAAAATGGTAATCAACAATGTAATAACAGAAATAACAAATTGCAAACTTCCTGCTCACATTATACACTACTCCTATTAACTGTTGTCCTACTTGTGCATTATTTTTTCATCAAATATGTAAAAACATAAGTGTAAACTGTAGTTGGTTGAAGATTTTCCAAAAACCGTTCAGTCAGAGTGGACTCAGTACAATCAATTACTTAGCAATTTCTCGGTTTCAAGCTTTATTTTACGTTTTTTCGCGATCAATACAGAGCGATGTTGTGATGAATAGTTATTAAGATTTATGACAAAAATTCAAGAACATTTGTTGAAAAACTCAAAACTTATAGAGTTGCAAACTTTAAAGTCGTTTTTCTAGAAATGAAGTAAAAGACACATGGTCCTCTCTGTCTTAAAGCCGACCATTATCGGGACAGGCAAAATTTTCACTTCTCAAAAAATGTTCAACTAGCTGTTACTTTTCGAAAAGTGTATCGAATATTCTCAAATTTTTACTGTAGGTACAGTGGTCCAAATTTGGGGAAGATCGGGCCATTTCCCACGAAGTTATAAATATTCTTGGAAAACGTTAAATTATCTGATAGTCAACTTTGAGCTGTAATATCTCCGGATTCAATGATCCGAATGCTATGAAATTTTGACCATTTATGACTTATATAATGATCTATGGAAAGCCGTTGACTTAACTTAAAATTCCTAACACGGGAGAAAATTATAACGATTAGAATATTTTTCTAATAAAACACCAAATTATCCAAAACTTCAACATCGTTCCAAAATTCAAGATGTTTATTTAATTTCCCTCTAATTGACTTATATATAAATGTGTTTTGAAGGAAAGTAACAACATAGTCGCCAATAAATTGAAAAAGTAATGGAATGCATATTAAAAATAGACTAATTTGCTAAAAAAACCGTGAGAAAAATAAAATCGCTATAACATTTGCTCTTGTTAAAAATTTCAAGTTATGTCAAATGTTTTTCAGAGTTCATTCAGTCTTGAATGGTCAAAATTTCACTGCAATCGGTTCATTAAATCCGGAGGTATAATAGCTCAAAGTTGGCTATCGAATAATTATAACGTTTTCAAGAATCTTTATAACTTCGTGGAAAATGGCCCGATCTTTCCCAAATTTGGACCACTGATACACAACTAGTTGATGAACTTACAGTAAAAATTTGAGAATATTCGATACACTTTTCGAAAAGTTACAGCTAGTTGAACATTTTAGGAAAAGTGAAAATTTTACCTGTCCCGATCATTTTGTCTATCCCCTGTAGGTAAAATAATGTGTTGGTCTTCAACATGTTTTTTCACCTTCAATGATCTTTTTAGTCCTTTCTCCTGAAATTTTTGTATTGTATACTTTTTTTCAATACGTATTCAATGAAAAAAATAAACGGATTTCAGTGTTAAATAAAAAAGAATAATTGTTGACAAATTTTCACAGAATTTAATTAAACTTACTGAATGAAGATCAATGAAAACCAGTAAAATAGACAAAACTCCCTAAAATCCAGAGTAAAGTATCCATAAACCAGCCTGCGCTACAGTCGACTGGTGCCGGAACGTGCGTCCACAACATTTGTAACACATATCAACCCTTTTCGGACCGGAACACTCAGCATTCCCGTCGCACGCTGTGCTGGGCTTCCTTCAACCCCCTCCTATTTTGCATGCGGAGTCGTGCCGGCCGGCTTGAGCGGTGTCTGATGACTCCCTGCTGTCGTCGGCCATAGGGATCCCTTTTGAGAGAGAATCCCTTTCTTGCACAAAGCGCAAACGAGAGTCGACCTAATAAGCATCGTCGGGGTGCTGCTGTTGTTGTAATGTCAACTTGATCTGAAATGGATCCCGTTGTAGAGGGGGTTCTCAAATTGAATCTTTATCGGCATATCACGGGTTTTATTGCGGTTATGTAATAGCTTCGAAGCCATACCTTGGGCTTTAAAGCCATAATAAAACCAAGTGAGCTAGTGAAAGCAAACAATGCAACAATTTTGGTTTTATTATGGTTTTGAAGGCTAAAATTTGGCGAAGAATCCATTTAGAATCATGATAAAACTTCTGTAAAATCTGAAAATAAATGGTATTATCGTAGTCTTATGTCAGTCTTATCAACTTATGTCAGATTTCCGTTACTTATTGTACCGCCTTGTTCCAATTTGGGAACCACTGTTAAATTAGTTCAATGTGTGTGTGTGATTATTTCAAGTCTTCGTTGGTGAAAGTGAACTGGTGACAACTGGAGTTCGTGTGAGTGCTTGCCAGGGTCCTCTGTTTAAAGCAGATAGGACATAGGAAGCACCCCCAAAAAGGATCCTACCATACCATGTGTATTTAGCCGGGATGTAATTGTTATTGCAGTAATCATCCTCCTAATAGTCGTAGCGAAACTGCTTGCTGAAAAGTGAAGTGTTCGGAAATTGACTATGTGGGTGGGTGGTTGGCGAGGCTGGGGGATGTGACATATGCAAAATAATTGATGAGCGTCGCTTGAAACAGGGAGACCAAGATCGGATGTTAATTTAGACAGATTATGATTGGTTGCGAGAATAGGGATTTAATTTTCCCGGAACAGTAGTTCACTTGAAATTGTTCTTATGCTACGATAACAGTTGAGTTACGTACGAACTTTGTTGAACGCCTGGAGTTATCCGGTTGTTTTTAGGGGAAAAGTGGCAAGTGGGATGAGAACGCAACTTTGCTGGGAGAAGTTCAATCATGACGACCAGAAATTGAACGGGGCAGAGCGGGGTGAGACCAAAATCCCCGAAACTCGCTTTCCAAACATAGTTTAAACAAGTGGCAAAAGTTTTCAGATTAAATTCTGAATAAATTTGTGCTTTTGACATGTGTGTATGTGTACTACATTCGAAGATAGGCGGGGGTGAGGGCGGAAATGAAGCTGGGAAGAATTAGTGCAGTTTTCCTCGCTCAACTTCCAAGGGAGCACTGACTGGGAGATGAAAACTTAGTTTTCGTTATTTCCCAAAACTTTGTACGTACCATACGACAACGTCGGGTCGGATGATGGTGGGCAAAACTTTCCGGCTCGGTGGGGAAGGTTTCCCGCTATAATGCCAACGCGTAGTGTAGTCAAAAATTTGTTGCCCAACTTCGGAACGTGTGATGGTGAAATTAATTTTGTTGGAAGTAAAATTGAGACTTTATTTGGTTTGCTCGAAGTTTGGGTGCGTACTGGGATGGAATTAAGTTGGCACAAGTTTATTTATCTGCGTTGTTTGCTCTAGGATACTTGATGTTATGGAATTGGCGTATGGTAGATACTTATTAATAGGGTATTGTACCATTTGGGCAGGTGTACCTATTTTGGGCACTTGTCGCTATAACTAAGTCAATTTCAAACCGATTGATTTGAATTTTTGTACAGAGTTAGATACTGTACGCGTCAAACTATGTACAAATTTTCAAATCAATCGGTTTGAAATTGACTTAATCATAGCGGAAAGTGCCCAAAATAGGTACACCTGCCCAAATGGTACAAGACCCTATATATTCTAAGGGGTGATTTAAGCTTTCATGTGCCTTCATACTCATTACATGACTTACAAATATACAAACTAATCGATGATCAACTCGATGTGATTGTAATGACTCGTATCAATAGTTTAATTAAAAAGGCAAAATGCAGATATATTAGTGACACAGAGAGCTCTGTGTTAGTGAGCTCGTTTCATATTACTTTTACTATTCGTTATACAATAAAATCTACAAAAAGCCCTAAATTGCAAGTTGTAGCAAACATATTTACTTCTGAGCTTGAATTAGTGCTATTAGATTTCTTTGTTCTCCGGTGGGTAATAGAGGATACAGCCGAAACCATTGAAACTTGCGAATACTAAGATACATTTTCATTTATAAAACCCTAAATAAACACAAACTTAAACTAAAAGTGTATAAAATCCACCTTATAAAAGTCCACTAGCACAGAGAAACAGACGTCACACTCCGGTTGCTTCCCATCGATCACCTTTTTTACGGTTAATTCAAATTTTCGATAGTTGGTCAATTGATCACTTGCGGCGCTGGCGTCGTTTTTACTCCTGTTTGACGTTTGCTCACTACCGCCACCCAAGGATGGGAACACTCACTTGCAAAGAGGTACACTCACTTACTATTTTCTTTGCTCAGAAGCGTGCAATCTAGAAATGATGTATGGACGACTTTTTCCTTGTGATTTGGTTTAAAAGTTTGCCGAAGAGAGTAGGAGTCGCCTACGCATACAAAAGTCGTGACAGAGCTGTGAAAGCGAATGTAAATTACACTCACCTCGTGGAGAGTTGCCTTCGCAGCTTCCTCATGACTTTTGTATGCCCCTACTCTCTTCGGCAAACTTTTAGACCAAATCACAAGGAAAAAGTCGTCCATACATCGTTTCTTGATTGTACGCTTCTGAGCTGAGAAAATAGCAAGTGAATGTAACTCTTTGCAAGTGAGTGTTCCCATCCCTGCCGCCACCTAGTGTTGGCCCGGCCAACCACAGTACGTTTAGCATTGGGCGGTTACACTTTCGTGACGATGTTTTTCAATGAAATTTGTTCTAACTATTACGTCTGTTTCTCTGTACCACTAATATTGAGTGTTTCCCAAGGCTTAACAAGTTAAAAGTGAATGAGAGGCATATGAGTTTAGATTGTGTGAGTGGTAACTTTATTTTGATAATGAGTAAGCCGACAGATTTTAAGACCAAAGCAATCTAAAGTGAGTCAAATGTGTGTGAGTCGTTCTTAAGTAGAGTGCGTGTGTCAAAAAAGTAATCGAATGTCAACCAAACGTAAATGAACTGCATCGTCGACAAGCCAACAAATATCTGCCCAGCTCAAACGAGTTACTTCACGCTGGCTGCAGAACGAACCCCGAAGAAGGAAAAGCTCCTTTCCTTCAACGTGTAAGGGAACCCGGTTGAACTGGTAAGATACCTAAATATGAGCTGATCATCAAAGGGATCCTAGGGAAATGCGTCTACTCTAAGACGGAGTCAGGATCATGATATCCTCTTCGGAGCACTATTGGGACAGTATCGGAATACCTGAAGATGATGAAATTGGAATACTTTGCGACGCTGAATGATTGGAATGGAATTGCACAGCATTGCTTGGACAGCATTACTTTCGAAATATGCTCCAAGGGGCCTTGACGACATAGGTTCAAAGATTCAACAAGTCTCATGGAGGAGTTAAAGATGGCCACTGCAGATTTAGCAAATGAGGTGCATCAAGGCGATTATGCATCGAAACCAGCACTACTTCATACCCCTGGTCATCTATTAACCTAACGGAACTCAAGAACATCAGGGTTCTGTAACAGTCCCATTCAGGAGATTGGTGCCACAGCTTTGGTAGAAGCAAAGATATCCCTCCTACCTGCAGGAATTCCAGGGATTGCTAAAGATTTTTCTTCAGAAAATCCCCCCGGTATTCCTCAAAAACTTCCTCCAAAAAATTCTCCAAGGATTTCTCCAGGACATCATGCAGGGATTCTTCCAGAGAATCATTCAAGGGATTCTTCGATACTTCGAAAATTCTTGCAGTGCTCAGAAGAATTCCTGAAGAAACCGCTGGAGAATTTGTTTGAGGAATCCTTGGAAAAAAAATCTGTGGGATTCCTTGGAGACTCTCTGAAGAATTTCCTGGAATAATCCTTTGAAAAAATCCTAGAGGAATCTCCAGAGAAATCCTTTTGAAAATTCCTAGATGAATCTTTTCATGAATCCCTAGAGGGATCTCTGATGGATTTTTGGTGAAATTGTTGTGAAAATCCCGGGATAAAATGCCATGCGAGAAATCAAATTCGGTACTTCGCCACGTCATGGTATACCATATTCAGGTCAAGGAATAACTTGCCCGGTGGAAGTCTCTGTTAACGAAAGTGTAGCTCTGATTACCAATGCCCCTAACGTTCTCCCAGAGGATCAATGAGTCTCAGTGGAAGAGCTGAAGGCCGCTATGAAGCACATGTTACGACCTGATAGCACTGGGCTTCGACAGATCGCTGCTTGGAACTCATCGACTTACCCAACACAGTCCAAAATGGTACCGATCCACAATTCGGGAGAGGATCCAACAATCCCTCCAGCTATTGCCCAATAAGCTTGCTCTCATCCTTGAACTATTTGAAAAGCGTATCTATGGAATACTTCTAGAACACTCTAATACCATCAACATTCTCTTGGATGAACACTTCCGATGTCGACGTAGGCATTCGACGGTCTGCCAACTTTAACGAGTGGCCAACCTTGTTAGGCTGGATATGGTGCTCTCGAAGACAGTGGTTTTGGCCTTTCTAGATGCACAAAAGATCTCATTAACCTTCATCCAGCCAACGTACATTTTCCACCTTCGGAAAAGCACAAAAATGGTCATAACTTTTTTGTTTTGATGGATTCTGATGAAATTTTCACAACTTCCCGAAAATTCTTCTAGCTTATGATGCCGGGGACATGAGTGCCTGGTCCACATGGTTCCGGAGTTATTCCGGATTGTCTTGGGGTACCAAAATTGGCCACATACTTTGCGCAACGTATATCTCAAGATCCCGATGAGGTAAAAGTATAGTGTCTTCGGCGAATTTGTTTAGCAGGTAAGAACTAACTGGCAACGGCGACTTTGGTTCGCGATTCGGCTGCTAGGCGGCGCCAGTGTCAAAAATGTTCAAACCTTCATATCTCAGACACCTTATACGATAGAATGATGCTGTCTTTGGCAAAATTCTTCAGCATGCTCAGAACTATTTTATAGTAAAGTCTTTGGTTTGGGATTTATCCGCTAGGTGGCGCATTGTGTCTGAAAAATTCAAATACGTTTATCTCGATACCCTAATGAGGTACAAGCATGCCGTTTTCAGCAAAGTTGTCCAGCAGGCTAAGAACTACCTGGCAATGGCGTTTTTGGTTCGAGAATCGTCCGCTAGGTGGTGCCAGGGTCAACAATCTTCAAACTTCTGTATCTCAGAATCCTGATAAGATAAGATTATGCCATCTTCAACAAAATTCTTCAGCAAGCTAAAAACTGTCTGATAGTTGAGTCTTTGATTCGTGATTTATTCGCTAGGTGGCACCTTGTGTATAATATTTAAACACGTGTATCTCGTTACTGTAATAAGCTAAAATCATGACGTTTTCTGTAAAATTGTTCGGCAGGTTGAGATCTATCCGGCAATGGCGACGCTAGGTGACACCAGCAATCAAAATATTCAAACAATTTTATCTCAAATATCGGAAACCGTCCAGCAAATTGTTCCGAAAGTTAAGAGGAAGTAAGTGGTGTTCTTGGTTCTGATGTTATTCGATAGGTTCCGTCTAGTTTTAAGAACAAAGAACATATTTGTATGAACACCCTAATGAACAAGAAGTATTCCATTTTCAGCATACACTGAAGTTTTTTTTTACGACGGTAATTGTCCCGCGTAAAAAAAAACCGCGTAAAAAAAAACCGCGTTATTTCAAGACCCGTCGTAAAAAAAAACCGCGTTATTTCAAGACCCGTCGTAAAAAAAAACCGCGTTATTTCAAAAAACGTCGTAAAAAAAGTCAAGTCACGTTAGATGTGGTGCTGACTATTTTACGCGTGTTTTTGAAAAAAACGCGAATTTTTTTTACGACGGTTTTTGAAATAACGCGGTTTTTTTTTACGACGGGTCTTGAAATAACGCGGTTTTTTTTTAGGACGGACCGCGTAAAAAAAACCGCGTAAAAAAAAACCGCGTAAAAAAAAACCGCGTAAAAAAAAACTTCAGTGTAGTTGTTTAGCAAGCTAAGAGTAATTTGGCAGGATAGTCGACGGTCGGGTACGGTGGTACAAGAGGCATTATTTTAATACCGTCTTTGACCTCCTGCAGACAAATTTTGTCGCCCTACAATATTGCTTCTTTTGCTCCCTTTTTTTCTTCCGGAAATGTCTCCGAGAATTTGTACAGGAACTTTTTCGGGAATTCCACTAGGAATTTATCCAAGAATTCGACTGGGAATTCCTCAAGAACTTTCTCCAGGAATTTCTTTAGGAAATCGTCCGGGAATTTTCTTGGACATCCTCCTCCGGGAAATCCTCTAGAAAATCCTCCAGGAATTGTTTTGGGTATTTCTTCTGGAAATCTTCCAGAAAATCCTCCGGATTCCTCCGGAAATTTCCCCAGGATTTCATCTAAGACTCCTATCAGGAATTCATACGGCAATTTCTGCAAGAATTCTTCTGGGAATTTTCCTAGGAATTCCTCCGGACTTTTTATTCCTAGATTTTCTCCGGAAAATTCACTGAGAATTTCCCTAGAAATTCGTCAATGAGTGCCTCCGGGAATTCCTCCATGAACTCTGCCGGGCATTTCTTCAGGAATACCTGCGGGATGTTCTATAGGAATTCCTCCAAGAATTTCTCTAGGAATTTCTCCGGGAATTTTTTCAGGAGTTTCTCCAGGAATATATCCGGGAATTTTCTAAGGAAAACTGTAGGTTGTTTTTTCAAGAAAAATCCTCTGGGAATTCAGGAAGTCTTCCGTGATTTTTTTTCTCACAAAACCCTCGAGAAATTTCTTCCGGAATTCCTCTAAGACTTTCTTTAAGAATACCTCCGGGAATTTGTCCTGTAATTCCTCCAGGAATTGTTTTGGGAATTTCTTCTGAAATTCTTGCAGAAAATCCTCCAGGAATTCTTCTTCTGAAATTTCTCCGGAAATTTTTAAAGGAAATCTTCGGGATTTTCTCAGGAAATCCTCTGGGAATTTCACCAAGTATTCCTCTGAGAATCCCTCTAGGATTTCAAACAGGAATTCCTCAGCAAATTTCTCTAGGAATTCCTCCGGTAATTTATCCAGCAAGTGGGCTTCGTGGCCGAGCGGTTAGCGGCGTCAGTCGTTCAGGTGTCTCGTAAGCCTCGGAGTGTGGGTTCGATTCCCGCTCCAGTCGGGGAAAACTTTTCGTCAAACGAAAAATTCTCCACTGGGCCACTGGGTGTTATATGTGTTGTCCGTTGTCAAATGTTAGTATTGTTCAGTCTGTAGAGGCCGCAAGGTCGAAGACGGTGTAATTGTCTTTTAATTCCTCTGGAATATTCTTCAGGGAAACCTCCTTCCTAGGGGATTCCCCTTAGGATATTCCTGGAAGAATCTCTGTAGGAATCCCCGGGAGAATTCCTGGAGAAATACCCGAAAGAATTCCTGGAAATAGTCCCGGAAAAAGTCCTGGAGAAATTACTGAAGGAATCACCGGAGGAATTGCTGATGGGAGTCTTAAAAGAATTCCCGGAGAAATTCCTGGAGGGAATCGTAAAGAAATTCCTAGTGAAATTCCAGGAAAAAAGTGGAAGGATTTCCTGAAAAAAATCCTAGTGGAATTTCTGGAGAAATTCCAGGGAGAATTTCCAGAGACATCCCCGGAGAAATTCCCGGCGGAATTCCTGGAGAAAACAAAGGAGGAATTCCTAGAGAAATTCCCAGAGGAATTCCTAGAGAAATTCCCAGAGGAATTCCTGGAGAAATTCCCAGAGCAATTCCTGGAGACATTCTCAGAGGGTTTTCTGAAAAAAAAAGTCACGGAAGATTTCCTGAAGCAAGACTCCCTGAAGAAATTCCCAATGGATTTTTTTGAGAGAAAAAAAAACCGGAAGTTTTCCTGAAGAAATTCCTTGAGAAATTTCTAGGGGAACTTCCAGAGGAGTTCCTGAAAGAATATTGCTTATACAGGTCAAACATCCCGACCATTCCAAATCATAACATTTTCTCATTCCTCACAGATAGCTCTGCGAAACGTTTGTGAATCGCTTTAAACGGCTGTGGCTCCCCCTGAAGCTCACCTGAGATAGATAATCATAAATGTATTTTCCTAAACTGTAGGCCCTCTGTAATCTCCCACTACGCCTCTGAAACTTCTTGAAATACCTCCGAGAATTACTGAAACCGTATCGGACCCCATGTATGTAACACACTTGAGAATCTCTGAAACTTAACGCCTCTGAAAACCACTGATAATGCTCTGAATCTTCCAAAAACCTCCAGAACCGCTTCTGGATCTCCTGTTACGCACCCGAAAATGCCCCGGTAATCTCAGAAACCCACTGAGGAAGATTACAAGTGGTAGCCGAAATATGCGTGTCTGTCAAAGGATAAGCAAAATAGGGCGAATTGAAAAGTACAAAACTGATTACACTCATTCGAAGAGGGTATTCTGCTTAGAGGATTCGAAAAGTCGGTACAAGCTCAGAAACCCGCTGAAATTCCTCCGAAACCTCCTGAAATGTCACCGAAAACTCCCTGAAACCCCCTCGCATCGCATGTAACGCACCTAAGATCCTCCGAATCCTCCGAAAACGCTGCTGGATCCCCCTGCAAATCCTCTGGAACTTCCAGAAATGTCATCGAAAACCCCCTGAAACCCTTCGGACCCCATATAATACATCCGAGACCCTCCGAAACCCCCGAAAACGGTCGTGTAACGCTTCCGGAACTCCTTGAAAATCTCATGGACTCACTTTTGAAACATCCTGAAGTGTCACCGGAAACTCTCTGAAACCCCCGCGCTCCGCATCTAACGCACTTGATACCCTCCGAAACCCGAAATCCATTTAGGCGAAAATTCTATTTAAGCAGTCACGGCTCATCTATATGAAGGTTTGGGTGTAATGACTATCACTTGCAGTGTGTAGTAGTGTGACCTTTACCTTAGTGTTAGTTATCCTCAGGAAGACTGCAAGTGGTAGTCGAAATACGCGTGTCTGTCAAAGTATATACACAAACACTCTCAATAGACGTAATCACGTTCAATTGTATGCGTGCCTTTTTTGTAGATGTAGTTGTGAAACTGCGAGGAAAATATTTGCACCCCGGACGTTAGTTTTATCATTATTTACCCGTTTTACCCAATTCGATTGGGTAATATTTCCATATGCAATCTGAATAGCCTTTCAATCGGCGTGTACTTTTGTGTGAGGAAAAATTTGCGCTAGTGTTCGTGTGTTGAAATGTCACTTATCTCTATAGGCTATTCTGATGAGAGTTCGAAAAGTCAGGACAAGATTTTATGTGGGATTTATCGTCAGGTGCCGTATTTGTATGTGTGTGGAAAGTAAACATAGTTTTTGTGGGATTCTTCGTACGATATCAGTTAGTGCGTTGATTCGATCGTACCGTGCGTCATCGCTTCGCATGAGATACATCTGTTTCTCAAGATTTGGTTTTATGATGCCAAGCAGTAGGAGATATCGCTCAGTTCCTTTCGATTATGTTCTCTTTAGTGAGCATAATAATGTAGGTTTATTGGTGAGCTCGTTCCATTTTATTTATTTATTTTTCTTTTTCATTTAATCCACCTATGGAGAACTACACTTTACCCACACATATTATGTATTACATTCAGTACTGCTCTGCATTCGAACAACTAGAATGTGTCAAGAGGTTCCAATGTGCCCTAGTTGTTCCAACAATCCCCGAAGCGTATCCAAAACTCCAGATTATTCAAAACCCACAACCGATATCTTTAATACGAAAAAATCTCTCCCCATTTCCTATACAAGTCTAAATCAGACCAACAAGGACAAACACCCCTAGTGCACGCCGGGAAAATGCCGGCACGGCACCCATCTGTATCAGCTAGTTTAAAGAGTCAACGAAAATAAGTTTATACGACTGCCATGCTGATGCTGATGCCGCTGCCCTGCGAGGAGAGACGAAAGCAGCCGCCCTGGCTGCTGCTAGAAGCAGACTCATGTACGCGTGGTTTCACTCGTTCCAGCACTTTTATACGCTCTTCCGAGCTTCCACATTACAGTACATTGCTACGAGAACGACGACTCCCCTTGTGTCCTCTGTGCTCTCGCGTTTCCCCACTTGCTTCGGTTGCTCGGTGCCGGGAAAAATCGATAAAAGTTCACCCCTTTTATCTGTCGGTCGTTTTCACATCTCCGTACTGGGCTAGCTCTTAAATCCTGCCGCCATGTCGTCCCGGATAGCTAGCTGCTTGCTGCTAGATGATACCACCACCGGGTGAACTGGATTGTTGTGAAGGTTTGCCGAGTGTTCTCTTGGTTGAAGCGCAAATTTTAAAGTATTCTCGGCTGGTGCTGGATTATGCAGGATACATTTTTGTGTGTAGCGACTTTTGAAGATGTTCTGCGTCGGGTAGGGTAAACGATATTTCATAGAGGGATGGTCGCGAGTCACTTTCCGAGTGAGATGGGTACGAATTCAGTCTAGTCATAACTACATAATACAATCTCGCTTCCCTTGACAATCGTGGAAATACAGAAGTACATGTACACAATTCTAGTAATCAACAGATCACACACTTTCCCTTGTCCATTGGCCGTGTGTTCAGCATTGTTTAGAAAAATTGGTGAGCTCGTTCCACACAATTTGTTTTATTCAATTTCACAATAAAATATTTCTTGTTAAAAACCGCTGAGGGGCCTCAGTAGTGAAAGTTCGCCAACTTAGATTATTGCCAGCCATAGATGCGTAGATCATCGGTAATACTTGGTATATTACCGTATTGTCGTAGTCAAGACAATTTTATTATCTTGCCGGTACCAGCCCTGCTTAAATGGTACTACAATGTTGCCATGCAAAGCAGCATCATCACCCGAACCACCCCCATTTGTAAAGAGCAAAAGAGATCTCCACGATATTGTTCCCTCAGTATTTAAACGCATTAAAATCATTTCAAAGCGATACTAATTGTTTACATTTCTTCTCTGTTCATTTTCAGAAAACTCAGCACAATGTGGGCCACGGTTCGACGGAAATAACCTTTCACTCGCGTTGCCGCCGCCGCCGCCACCGCCAACATCGGGGACGCAGCCAGGCCGCAGGTTTATCAACTCTGCAGTTATCATACAAAGTGAACGCGTGCGTCGGACAGTGTTGTTCTAGTGGAGGGATAATTTCATTTCGACAGTGTATTCTCATTAGTGCTTCACGTTCAGCAAAAGTGTGTGCGTGTGCTGGCACAGGATGCTATCTATTCTGGAAAGTGAACACCGGAAAGTGGAGCTGTGAGCTGATGCACCAAAATCGATGCCACCTCGGTCATGAAATTTACATAAATTAATCGAATGGATACAGTTGAACATCTGACCTGGCCGGGCCTGTGAAGAGGGCTAATGAGGAATACAGTGTGCTGATTGTCAATCAAATTACAGATATTTGTATGCAGCTTTTACTGGCCTTTGAAAGCCTGTGGGAGTGCTGTGTTTCGACCACATTTCTGGAATAAGTGAATTATTATTGGTTGTTTTTTTTCAACAGGAAAAGAATAAGCGTAGTGCGTAGCAAACCAGTGTAGATGTTGTGCGATAAACGCAAGTGTTGACCTCAAGTGAGCTCAATCCGATATCCAATTTTTAGTTGGATTTTTTATTTCAAGTGCAAAAGAAAAATACAAAGAAGAAAACAGAAATAAAGTGACCAACAGAAGAAACCCAAACCCCGAAGAGCCACTCGCAGTCAGTGGCGCAAAACCGTTTTTCCCCCAAAACCCCGCCAAAATACGTCAACTAGCGACGACGACGTCGACGACGCCGCACTAGCGAAACGATGTTGCCGAAACGATCCCGTTTGGGCGATGTCCGGGGACCGATCTCGAACGGACCGCTGCAGTCGCGGCCGTTGGTGGCCCTGCTGGACGGGCGGGACTGCTCGATCGAGATGCCCATATTGAAGGACGTTGCCACAGTCGCGTTCTGCGACGCACAGAGCACATCGGAGATTCACGAAAAAGTAAGTTGAAGCATGGTTGGATCTGTCTAATATAAGTTCAAAAGTTCTCATACTTTTCACAAGCGTATTAAACTCGTAGGTGATTGTTTCTCAATTAGCGTGGAGCAAGATGAGTTGTATTTCGTAAGCTATGAATGAATTAATTTTCACTGTTCCGTCAATCAAAATGGATTTAATGTACAGCATGATTGTACGCTTATGTATTTGCTTCATTGCGTTTTTGACGTAGGACTACGTCTCTCTTTTCTATACCGGGTGTCATTCTAAATTTTCAGAAATCAGCCGCGTTACGTTTAAAGTGGAGATTTTGAGCGTTAATAGCTCAGCCATTTCTTGTTGAATTTTCAAAATTTTGGCACCAATTGATTGCAAATCTTTACACCAATTATGTCCAATAATAATATTTGCTGTTTTTCAATAACAAACTATTGAAAAATTGGGAAAAGTGAACCCATGTTTATTCCAGCCAATCACGATCGAGCACATTTTGGAGCACATTTTGGATGCTCCCGTCGAATATAAAAGCTACTGCTTCTTCGCATCTTCCCTCATTTGCCTTTGTCGTCTCGAGGTGAACGCATCGAACGAGAGCTGCCCACTTTCTTCGTTTGCGTTTTCGCTCATTATTCTTTGACGGCCGTGTTGGCTCGGCGTCGGTGGTTGTCGGCAAGGGTGCTGTTGCACATTCGCCTTCTAACCGTCTAACGCGGCAGACGAAGGAAAGAATACGTTTCATCGATTGCTCGGCGGTGGTGGCAGAGGCAGCAAAATCCACAGAAAGATCAGCGACATACGAATTTGCGAGTTGCGTCGCTGTCCTCGGGGCTCGGTCCTTTCGCCGATTGATTGGCGGTGGCGCATTGATGATAGCATCAGGAACATCCAGGGCAACAAGCGGCGGGCCAATTTTCGACGGCGTTCAGCATTCAGCACGGAGGAATCCAACACGCATTGCGTGGCATGATAAATTCATGTCATTTTTTGTCTAAAATCTTTCAATATTCAATCGGTTCTTTTCAGGACCATAGAAAATTATTCATCAAGAGTTGTGAATCAGATAATTATTTCATTCCATCATGGATCGGTAAAAGTGTGGTGCAACCGAAAAGTGAAAGATTGAATGCTTGGTGGCCCCGCAAGAATGATGATGCCGGCCACTAATGGTTCCATCCGGAATTTATCAACCCTATCCGAACCATTTTTCGTGAAACATCGATAAATTATAACGTTGTTCGAGTTAAAATGATCTTAACCTTACAATATTTTGATTACTTTATTCGTTAAATGGAAATTTTCTCATTTCTCGGTTGATTAACCGTTTCAAGCGTCTGGTGCATGCGGGGCGGGTCATGCAAATAAAATATACTGAAAAGCCAGCCGAATGGGAGGAGCTTCATCTGCTAATCTAGGGCATAAAAGCTGCTCCCTCTGATTTCTTTAGTCATTTTCGTTGGATCAGTCAAGCAGGGTGGATGTCACCTCCACACCTGAGCACTACCCATCGGCGACTCTCGGCTATCGTGCTGATAGCGTCATGAATCTTATCCACGGCAGAAAGCGGCCTACCAATTTTCGGTGGCATCCTGCAGGATTAGCACGGAGAAAACCAACACGCATTGCGTGGCAAGGCGGTTTCATGCCATTTTCTTCCTGAAATCGTTACTTTATCAAACGGTCCTTATCAGGATCACCAAAAAATTATTCTCCAAGAGTTGTAAATCAGATAATTTTACTCCATCAATCGAGAAAAGTGTGGTTCACCCGAAAAATGAATGATTGAATTCCGGCCACTAATGGTTCCACCCAGAATTCAGCAACGCATTACCCTATCAGAACTATTTTCCGTAAAACATTGTTTAACTCTAACAATTTTCGAATTAAAATGATCTAAATCATCCAATATTTTGTTTACTTTAACGCTTAATGAATTTTTTTTCCATTTCTGGGTTGATTAATCGTTTGAAGCGTCTGAAGCAGGCGGGGCGGGCCATGCAAATGAAATATTCTGGAAAGCCAGCCGAATGGGAGGAGCTGCATCTGCTAATCTAGGGGTATAAAAGCTGTTCCCTCTGATTTCTTTCTGGATTCCGCCAGACTGAAAAAATGTCGAATGTCGGGTTAAAGTCGGGTCAATTTTTATCGAATGTTGGGCCACTGTTGGACCAACATCGATCAACTATTGGGTCTATGTTAGGTTTGGTGGCTAAAATCAAAATAGGTGAATGATAGGTTGATGTCGGGTTTGACGTCATCAACTATGGTAAAAGCTTTAAACCTACAACACCACAAATTTATGCTTCCTAGCTGGGGCTCAATTGAATGATGTGCCTTGACTGAGGCTGGAGCTGAAAATTAGTAAAAGCTCGAGATCAGTCTTACCCAACCAATCACAATCAAGCATAGTTCTGTGAGGCGACACGACGAAACTTATATAAGTGGTGCACACACTCATTTCGATCATTTCATCGGCACACACAGCAGCGGACGGACAGCACCGAGCGGCAGCAAGATCCCAAAAAAGATCCGCTTCAACGGATGAGCAAGCGGGTGGCACCGCCCTCTGTCCAATGAAGCCTCGATTCTTTTCGGATCCATCGGCAGTGGAGGCAGTAGCGGAAGCAACATCCAAAGAAAAATCCGCCTCGGCAAACGAAAATTCGATTGGCGTCACTTTTTGTTTGCCGGGGCCCCGATTCTTTCATGGATTGTCGGTGGCAGCAGCAACAAGATCCCAAAAAAGATCCGCTTCAACGGATGAGCAAGCGGGTGGCACCGCCCTCTGTCCAATGAAGCCTCGATTCTTTTCGGATCCATCGGCAGTGGAGGCAGTAGCGGAAGCAACATCCAAAGAAAAATCCGCCTCGGCAAACGAAAATTCGATTGGCGTCACTTTTTGTTTGCCGGGGCCCCGATTCTTTCATGGATTGTCGGTGGCAGCAGCAACAAGATCCCAAAAAAGATCCGCTTCAACGGATGAGCAAGCGGGTGGCACCGCCCTCTGTCCAATGAAGCCTCGATTCTTTTCGGATCCATCGGCAGTGGAGGCAGCAGCGGAAGCAACATCCAAAGATAAATCCGCCTCGGCAAACGAAAATTCGATTGACGTCACTTTTCGTTTGCCGGGGCCCCGATTCTTTCATGGATTGTAAGCGGCAGCAGCAGCAAGATCCCAAAAAAGATCCGCTTCAACGGATGAGCAAGCGGGTGGCACCGCCCTCTGTCCAATGAAGCCTCGATTCTTTTCGGATCAATCGGCAGTGGAGGCAGCAGCGGAAGCAACATCCAAAGATAAATCCGCCTCGGCAAACGAAAATTCGATTGACGTCACTTTTCGTTTGCCGGGGCCCCGATTCTTTCATGGATTGTAAGCGGCAGCAGCAGCAAGATCCCAAAAAAGATCCGCTTCAACGGATGAGCAAGCGGGTGGCACCGCCCTCTGTCCAATGAAGCCTCGATTCTTTTCGGATCAATCGGTGGTGGCGGCATGGGTGGCAATGAATTATACCAAAATGGTTCTTTTAAGGGCCCCAAAGCTTCCGAAAGAGTTATTTGGAGCATTATTCAATTATTTCTAAAAATTCAACTAATTCTAATTTTTATAGTTTAGTTTATCGATAAAGTTTAATTTTTATACTAAATATACACCGCTGTATATTTGGTATTTGAAATTCCAAATTTACTGTCAATGTCATTCCAATCGAGTAGGATACCTGTCAAATGCGCTTTAAGGTTGAAGGATTCGTCATTGACATAATCGTCATCATTGAAAGTTCGAAAGCAGTTTTCTCATTCTAAACTGAAATTTCTGCAGTGAAAATAAGTTTACTGTACTCCAATCTTCAGCCGCAATACAGTGAATACATTTTCACTGCGGAAATTTCAGCTTTGTACGAGAAAACTGCTTTCGAATTTTCAATGATGACGATTATTTCAATGACGAATCCTTCAACTTTAAAGGCATTGCTCGGCAGCATCATCGTCATGATACGGGAATCATCATTACCAGCAACAATCGCCAGATTTCGAGTCTTTAGCATATAGTGATTTTACTCTGGCCGTTATTTTTGCTGAATAGATACACGTTTACTTCATCTGTGAGCCCCAAATTCTTTATTATGCGTTAAAAATTAGTCCTACGTCAACATTGCGGTTATGTCTCAGACATTACACACTCCTAGTTTTTTAGTTAAATTTTAGTTAAATTGTTGTAGGAAGGCCTCGACCATTTTTGGTTGAAACTCCCTAAAATATTTCTCTGAAGGAATTCTACAACATTTTTCTCCAATTTTTAAATTACGATTTTTTACGATTAGTTCTCGAATTAAACACAATGGAAACATTACATTTTTTAAGGCATCTCTGGAGTAATGATGCTTTACTAGAGGAATAACTTGAGAAATGTCTAGATAATTTCTGGAAAATCATCGGAAATCATCCAGTTAACGGAAATACATATATTGAGAGAAATTCATAAGAAAATGTATGAAAAAGCGTTTCTTCGCAAGATTTGTTGGTGAAACATTGGGAAAGCTCTGCAAGGATTTCTGGATAAATTATTAGAGGAATTTCTGGGTAATTCCCTGGAGAAATGCCAAGTAGAAATTTCAAGAGGACTCAGTAAGAAAATACATATTCATGGAGGGTACTGGTAGCAGCTGCTGCAGTGTTTTTTGTGGAGATTTCTTCTTCCAGAAGTTTAATTGTGAAAGAGAGGAGTTCTACTGGAGATTTGTTCAGGCGTTTCCCAAACTATTCCTTTTGAAATTTCTTCAGGATTTTCTCCAAATATTTTTCCAGAGAGATTTTTAACTAGAGAGAATCAGTGGCGTCTCGTAACCTCACTTTTTACCTGTTCAACGACCCTAAAACTTGTAATTGTGGAGAGTTCAGGTTCTGAATCCAATTGAAAATGGATGGAAACGGCTATTCTCGTCGCTCTCTACAAATTGCATACCAATTTGTTGAGAAAATTCAAGAATTTACATTTGTTGAACAGGTAGATTTGAGGTTAGGGAATCGCCACTGGAGAGAATAAAATTAAGAATAAGGATTCCGTTTAAGCGTTGTCTGAAGGAGTCAATTAACACAAAGTAGGTAGATAATCCAAGGTTTCAGTTGTGAAATCTTAGAACCGGCATTCTACTGAATGAATCTAGAATAGCAAGTGGCGAGATGGGATGTGCCCGATTGACAATCTTGTGAACACACTTCGCTTAACTATTAACTATGTTTCAGTAGTATGTTCGTGTTTTTCATGCTTGGCACAATGAATCTGTTTGACTGGGTTATTCTAGGTGCAGTATGCCAGTTTGCTCCTACGCTCTGCTTTTCCCAGTTTTTTAGCTCCATCGATAGAGCACTTGATGATAATCCACAGAAAGGTTCCGGTTCGGGTGCCTTACCCAGAGATTCTTCCCTAGCTAGCTGATCCGCAATTTCATTGCCTGCAATTCCACAATGACCTGGTACCCAGAATAATTTTACAGTATTCTTTTTAGCCAGCTACTTCAGTAGTGTAATTAACTCTCATACTAGCTTAGAATGACATTCATCAAATGTGCAGACTGCCTTTAAAGCTACCTGACTGTCTGAAAAGATATAGATTATCTCATGTCTATTTTTCTTTTAAGACAGATGGCAGGGCATTCCAACATAGCTTGAATTTCAGCTTGAAACACCGTTGGTCATTATTTACCCATTTGTATGGCGAGTTTAGTCATGGGTGCATATACTCCGGCCCCAGC